>NW_026884441.1:0-54854 GCF_032173495.1 Musca vetustissima | reverse complement strand
CAGAAAGTTCAGTCCGATAATGACGTCCTCGGTTGCATGCGGCATAATCAAAAGCTGCGTGGGTACCAACTGGTGTCCTAAATGGATATCCGCTTCCACAGTGTTCAACATTCCGCTGGGACCCCATCTGCCAAGGTTACTTTTGCGCTGTAGAGTACTCTCATAACATTATCTCCGAGCGAGGATACAAGGGACTCACTGATGAACGATGTTGTGGCTCCCGTATCCACCGTGGCGGCGATCCGTTCGCCTCCAATCCCTACAGTAGCCACCAGCCGATTTGGTTCGATGCGAAGGGTAGTGTTCAGTTGAGGGGATCGTTGCTGACCGGTGGACCCGTCTCCCCTCTCTCCAGGCGGGTACGGCGCTCGTTTCCCGAGGCTCGCTTTCGTCAGCAGTTATCGTTCGGATGGCCCTACGGCCGCACTCCCAGCAGAACAGTACAACCTCGTTTCGACAGCCAGCGGCGAAATGTCCATCCTGACCACATTGGCGGCATGCCGTTCTTGGGTTTATTGGTGGCTGGTGCGGTGTGTGCGATGGGTTTTCGGTGGGTTCCAGGCGCCGGTGTTGTTCCCTGCTCTGTGCTGCTAACGGCGGCAGGCTCTCCAAATCCTCAGCCATTGCTAGGAGATCGTGCATTGTATGGAATCACGTCGTCTGATATACCATAAATACTCCGGTAATGCATTCTTAAAGATACGCTCCAGCTTTTGTTCCTCGGAGTAATGGCTCTTCCTCATCATGTTTTGCATCCCGAGGGTATAGTCGCGGAATTTCTCTCGGGGCTGTTGATGGCGGTTACGAATCTCATCCTCCAACTGCTCGAAGTAGCGATTTGGAAGGAAAAACTTCTGGAAGTCTCCTCTAAAATCCATCCAGGATTGCCATTGCCGGTTGTTGTTCCGGAACCAGACTAGCGCCTTCCCGCTCATGATCTCGGGCATCATCCTGCTAACTCCTCTATCCTCTCAAGGTACTCCAGGGGGTCCTGTTCTGCATCAAAGCTTAGGTTCCACTTCCTCACTTGGTCGGCCACTGCCCTAATATCACTATAAGGCGACGTCCTGGGTCTACCACTAGGAGATGCTGTACGTGTCTTCGGTGACACATGAGTCTTGCTATCCGACCTATAAGAACTCTGCTCGTGAAAATCCTGTAACCGGAGTAACCTCTCGAGTGTATCCGAGTCAAGTTCTTCGCCTAAAAAGTGCCCAAACCTCTTCCGGAGTTCTTCCACGGTTCCAGTTATTTCGAGGCCAAATTCGTTCAGATAGTTCCCTGGTTCCTCCTTTCGCAGACTATATGGGTGCAGGGGACAAGGCCGGGATGAAGCCAGTGGTCTTGCAGGGACAATTGCCTAGAACTGCCACCTGGATGACGGAAGCACCTGTGCGTTAAAAAGTGGGCGTCAAAATATGAACCAAATATTTCATGAGTAAGTTCATGTTTTTAAACCCTTCACCACACTGAGGTACAGGGTATTATGTCTTTGTGCATATGTTTGTAACAGGCAAAAGGAAACGAGATAGACACATGGTTCCTTTTGAGAATATGCATAGAATCACTTTCTATGTAGATTTATGCATGTCCGTCCGTCTGTCTGTCCATGTTAAATTGTAAACAAAGTACAGGCCGCATTTACGATCCGATTTGGATGAATGTTGGCATATGTCACTTATTTGGGCCAAGGAAAAACCCTATTGAAATTGGGAAAAATCGGTTCTGATATAGATACAGCTCCCATATGAATTTTCGTCCGATTTTATGTAAATGATGCTACAAAGTCCTTATAATCTTTCGATTTGCACGAAATTTGGCACAGCGTACTCGGTCAAGTCTAGAGTGATGTGTGTTAAGTTTTCATCCGATTTTATGTAAATGGTGCATTAAAATCCTTATATATCCTTCGATTTGCACGACATTGGCACATCGTACTGAATTAAGTCTAGAACGATGTGTGTTAAATTTCGTAAAAATCGGTTCAGATTTAGATATAGCTCCCATATATATTTTCTTCCAATTTTATGTAAATGGTGTACCAAAGTCCCTATATATCCAACGATTTGCACGAAATTTGGCATAGCGTACTGAATTAAGCCTAGAAAAATGTGTTTTCAATTTCGTAGAAATAGGTTCAGTTTTGGATATAACTCTCAAATATATATATATATATATATATTCGTCCGATTTTATGTAAATGGTGCATCAAAGTCCCTATATATCCTTCGATTTGCACGAAATTTGGCATAGCGTACTGTATTAAGTCTAGAAAGATGTGTGTTAAATTTCTTGGCGTGAAACAATGGGGAGAACTTACTCCCAATTGAATTTAATGTATCTATATATAGAAAAAAGAAACGCTTTTGGTTTTAGACACAAAAATCGCTAAATTGACTTGGCAGAAATTTTTGCAGTCAGTCATGCCATCCCATGGAAGTAAGATAGGCAAAATAAACTTCCAAAATTCCGCGATTTCGACGAGTTAAAGCATAAACCGTAATCATACATCTGAACTAATATTCATTTTCTATGAACATATTAGAATATCTTGTATAAATCTGTTCATAAAAGTATGTATGACACTCAGATAAATACAAATCCAATCTTAAATTACCAGGAAGTAGAAATTGGTCCAAATCAGAAATTTTCGACTCATAATTTTTTGCTCTATTATGTTATTATCAGTAATGAGAAAAAACAACAAGTTCAGTAATTCCGCGAACGTCTGCGGTTATCTCTCCATTATCTTCACATATTTTAATAAAATGTATGTAAAATGAAAATTATTGACATTACAATTTTTACATTTTGTCATTTTGAAAAAAAAAAACATTTCAGTTAAGGAACTTTTTTATTGTTTTGAATTTCAATAATTCTACAACCATTGGGGAAAATAAATATGGATTCAATAAAAGTATGAATCAGCAATAATTGGGAGATATCCAGCAGCGAAATGCTGATGGTGAATTAAAAGTTATAATAATCTAAAATCTGTGGTGGGTTATTAAGTATTAAGTTTAGTTGATTAAACTGATATGACAAAAACTATTATTTCGAAGATGTATAGAGGAAACGACTAACTCAATTGCCACAAATTCTATCATCGGACTTGAGCTTGGTTTTCTTAAAAATACTAAGGTATTTATTAAGGCATTTATGATCCGAATTGGATGAAATTTAGCACAGACCATTTGTTTGGCTCAAAGATGAACCCTATTGAATTTGGAAAAGATCGGTTCAGATTTTGATATAACTCCCATATATAATTTCGTCCGATGTTTAGAAAATGGTGCACCAAAGAGTCAAATTTTGATTGATTGGCACGAAATTTTGCACAACAGACTGAAATTAAGGTGTGCCAAGTTTCATTGAAATCGGTTCAGATTTAGCTCCCATATATATATATATATATTTTCGTCCGATTTTTAGCAAATAGTGCACCAAAGAGTCAAATTTAGGCTAAATGACGCGACATTTTGAACAATGAACTGAAGTTAAGACAGTCTAACGTATGCCAAGATTTATTGAAATCGGTTCAGATTTAGATATAGCTCCCATATATATTTTTGTCCGATTTACGGACGTTAGTCCTTCCAAATGATTCGATTTGCACGAATTTTTGCATATCGTACTGAATTAAGTCTAGAATGATGTGCGCCAAGTTTCGTGAAAATCGGTTCAGATTTTGATATAGCTCCCATATATATTTTCGCCCGATTTTACGTAAATGGTACACCAGAATCCCTGAAAATCCTTCGATTTGCACGAATTTTGTCGCAGTTCACTAAATTAAGTCTAGAAAGACGTGTGCTAAGTTTTGTGAAAATCGGTTCAGATTTAGATATAGGTTCCAAATATAGCTTCCCCCGATTTTAGGTAAATGGTGCACTAAAGATCCATAGGTAGGCCGATTGACACAACGTACTGAAGTTAATATAAATTAATCTCTGATAAGTTTCTTTGAAATCGGTTCAGATATAGATATAGCATAGCTTCCATATATAATTTCGACTTATTCATTTTAATTGTACACCTGTAATGACACAAATACGTCAATAAATCTTCCACACGCAGCGTATAGGCCCATGAGACACGTAATGAGGGCGGCATTATGTAAATAAACAAATATAACTCCCTCGAAGAATATCTAAACTGGTTATACTCTTTCAAGTCCCTGCTCGGGCGCCACTGTAATGACACAAGTTTCCTCCGGTTGCTGGGGTGAGCTCACAGAGGCCAGAGTCTGTTACAGAAATTTGTAATCTAGTGACTGAGAGAGTAATAACACCGATTGTTTGGGTTTTAATCAAAATTTTGGTTTATTGCTGGGGTTTCGGGGAGTTACAATTGTATATTATTATATGTATGGTTATTCTTTATTTAAAAAAAAATATGTCCTTGTCTTGTCGTTGTGGGAGACCTGGATAAGTTCTCCACTAGTCCGAGATGAGAGCTCCGGGGACCTTGATAACTACTCCCTTGTTTCTGGCCGAATCCTTCCTTGTTTCTGCTCGAGTCCTTTGTAGAAGACATGGATAAGTACTCCCCGTGTTAGCCCTGATACTATATGCAACTACCTATGGGGTTGTTTCAATGGTCCCAAAACGACTTTGAATACCGAGTTAATTCCGTGGTCCCAACGCGTTAAATACACCGTGCCAAGAGCTTCGGACTCCTTGATCTCAGAGTGTTAACTTCAACAGGCCCAAGAGTTGCGCACACTTCATGCGTTCATAGCGGCTTAAATTCCACCGGGCCCAAGAGTTACGGACACAGCAGGGGTTCCGGACGGGTTAATTCCGGCTTACCCAATAGTTCCGGACACTTCAAGGGGTTCTTAGATGGTTAACTTCAACGGGCCCAAGAGTTGCGGACACTTCAAGGGTTCTCAGAGGGTTAATTCCGACGGACCCAAATGTTACGGACACTTCAAGGGGTTCCTATAGGGTTAAATTACAACGGTCCCAAGAGTTGCGGACACTTCAGGGGGTTCCTCGAGGGTTAAATTCCAACAGTCCCAAGAGATACGGACACTTCAAGGGTTCCAGACGGGTTAATTCCGTTGGTTTGTTGTTGTCACTTCGCTAGCATCTATTCTATTGGTCGGTCACTGCCTTGTTACGCCGTTTGTTAGTTGTTAGTGTTGCTTGGTCGTTGCTTTGTTGTTCTATTGTTACATTGCCTTGAGTTGATCGACCAATGAACCAAAGGGGCGGCCAACACTTGATGTAAACAACAACGAGGGTCGCTTTCAAAGTTTGGGAGATTATTATAGTTTATTAATTAAATATATCTATCTATATATATAAAACAGAAAACAAATTGTTTGATTGTTTGTGTGTATGTTCCCGATAGACGCAAAAACCGCTGAAGTGATGTTAAAGAGATCAACACAGAATGTCATGACATGCCCTGAAAGTAACATAGGCTAGATAAATTTCAAAAATTCCGCGTTGTTGCAGAGTTATAGCATCAATAGTAAACATATCTCAAAATTCCGGAACATGTAATATGCGTATATCTTAAGAACGGCTAGAGACATCGTCTTAAAAATCTGTCTGAATAACGTTGGTGTAAATACACATCATTAGGGGGAAATGCAATCCCCATTGAATTTATATGATCTACATATAGAGGATTAAAAAGTTTTGTTTGAAAAGTCAAAAACCGCTGAACAGATTTTACTGAGATTTTTACAGTACCTGATGCTACACAATAGAGAGAATGCTTTCTAGATAAAATCCTAAAATTTCGCGTGGATGTCGAGTTATACCATTAAAAGTATTCCCAACTCTGAAATAACATAGACATTCTATGTTTACATCTTAAGAAGGGTTACAGATTCCCACTTCAAAATTTGCCGGAGTAAATGGGGAGAACTAACTCCCAATTGAATTTAATTTCTCTATATATAGAAAAAATAAAGGCTTTTGATAGTAGACACAAAATCACTGAATTGACTTGGCAAAAATTTTCGCAGTCAGTCATGCCATCCCATGGAAGTAAGATAGGCAAAATAAACTTCCAAAATTCCGCGATGACGATGAGTTAAAGCATAAACATAATCATACCCCTACATATTAGAATATCTTGAATAAATCTGTTCATAAAAGTATGTATGATATTCAGATAAGTACAAATCCAATTTTAAATTACCAGGAAGTTAAATTTGGTCCAAATCAGAATTTTTCGACTCATATTTTTTTGCCCTATTATGTTATTATCAGTAATGATAAAAAACACCAATTCAGTAAATCCGCGAACATCTGCTGTTATCTCTCTATTATCTTCACATATTTTAATAAAATTTGTGTGAAATGAAAATTATTGACATTACAATTTTTACATTTTGTCATTTTGGAAAAAAAAATCAGTTGAGGAATTTTTTTGTTGGTTTTGAATTTCAATAATTCTGCAACCGTTGGGGAAAATAAATATGAATTCACTAAAAGTATGAATCAGCAATAATTTGGAGATATCCAGCAGCGAAATGCTGATGGTGGATTAAAAGTTATAAAAATCTGAAATCTGTGGTGAGTTATCATCATAGCTGAACTGAAAACAAAATGTGTCCATTACGTATTAAGTTTAGTTGATCAAACTGATATGACAAAAACTATTTTTGCACACAAATTCTACCTTCGGACTTGATCTTGGTTTTCTTCAAAATACTAAGGTATGTACAGTTAAGACCAAGATAATGCATTCGTTTGAAAACCTTAAAAGGAATTATACAGCAGGGATCTAAGCAATATCAATCGGAGCGAGGAAGGGATTCCACCCATATAATGGGGAATCAGATAAGACTACAGACATAAAGGTTAGTGGTAATGGGAATGAATGATTCAGGGACGTAGGCAGGGGGGCGGCCCGGGGAGCCCGGGCCCCCACGAAATGAATTTTTGTCACAGCAAATTTATGTTTGCAACAGCGAATTTTTTCATTTTGTACTACCGAGCCCCTCCGAAATGAAATCCTGTGTACGTTGCTGGAATGATTATATTGGTCTTTGAACGATTAATGAAGAACATGTAAATATTGGAAAAAATATATTAGTGTATAATAGCCTAGACAGACGACAGCCTTAATTTGCACTAACAGCCTTAATTCAAATTAACTTGTACATTATCCTCATTTTTATGTCTTGTAAATGCACAAAATCAAACTGAATTAAGCAATTTCAGTATAGTAATGCTGTAGAAAATAAATTGATTGTGGTCAAATTGGTTTACGTTTATGAAAATAAAAATTAGAAATTAAGGCAAAATACAACATTCCGACGAGTTGGCCGCTGTTTTATCATCATTGTAGCTGTTATTCTTCCTGTCTGTCATGTATTGTTTTCATAAAGATGTAATCCTAAAAAAATATTGTATACACACATACAGACAATAGTTTTGAAACAAAAAACTTTCATAAATGCAGAAACTCTCGTCTGTCAGGGGTAAATATTAATTCAAATTAAGAACTATTTAATGCAAATTAAGGCTGTCGTCTGTCTTTGGTGTAATCCTATTGATATAAGCCAATCAAAATTTGTTTTTAAAAATGTATTTGTAATCTATTGAATCGAATAACGTATACATTACGATATAATTACATATATTATACTACGAAATATCTATAGTCGAACAGTAATCTTCGAATTAGGCTACTATAAAACCTATATCATAGCTTTTAACTGTTTTTAACTGCATATAAATAGTTTTCTACGTGAACTTTTCTATGTTAATCACTTTAGTGGGGGCAGCGAAGCACCACGGGTCCAGCTAGTATGTATATAAAATAGAAAAAAAAATTGTTTGTATGTTACCGATAGACGCAAAACCCGCTGAACAGATGTTGATGAGATTTACACAGTATGTCATGACATGCCCTGAAAGTAACATAGGCTACATAAACTATTAAAATTCCGCGTGGATGCAAAGTTATATAATCAATAGTAAACATACCCCAAAAATTCAGAATATGTAATATACGTATATTTTAAGAAAGGTCACAGATACCGTCTTCAAAATTTGTCTGAATAACTTAGGTTTAAATACACATCATCCATACAAAAATGAGCCTGCTACAATTGGGGGAAATGCACTCCCCGTTGCACTTAAATTATTTATATTTAGGAAATAAAAAATGTTTCGTTTCTAGATGCAAACACCGTAAACAGATTTTACTGAGATTTTCACCGCACATCATACAATCCGAGGAATATAACATAGGCTATACAAACTTCTAAAATTCGGCGCGGATGTGGAGTTATAGCATCGAAAGAAATCATAAATCTGAAATAATATTTCAATTCTATGTTTATATCATAAAATGGATTACAGATTCCAACTTCAAAATTTGTCTGAGTAACTTAGTTACAAATATGAATCATCCCTACAAAAATTTACGATATAGAATGGGGGAAATTTACTCTCAATTGCGTTTAATTTATCTATACATAGGAAATAGAAACTATTTTGGTTGTAGACAAAAATATGGCTTAATAAATTTCCGCAGTGTTATTCCTTCCCATAAAAGTAAGACAGGCAATATAAACTTTCGCAATCACGAAGAGATATACCATCAAAAGTATACATCTGAACTAATATTTAGTTTCTATGCATCTCTATGGATATCTTGAATAAATTGGTTCATAAACATGTACCATACACATGTTTATGAACCAATTTATTCAAGATGATTACATATCCAATCTTAAAAGACCAGGAAGTAAAAAATTGGTCCAAATTAAGAATCTCCGACTCAAAATTTTTGGTCGTATTACATATGTCATAATCAGTAATGATAACAACCACCAGTTAAATAATTCACATAATGGATAAAAATTTGTGTAAGATTAAAAATTATTGACATTTTTAAATTTTCTGAAAAAAAAAACAAACACACACACAATTAAGGGCCCCATACACTATACATCATGCCGTCATGCCGATGAACCCCTTTTTGTATATGTGAGATTGACTAGTGTATGTCAAACTCTTCAATCACTATTCCAAAAAATCGATTTTTGTCCAAAAATCACATTTTGAATCGTAAATTCAGTTCTTTTTTATTTCGTCACAATTTTATTATTTTTATACTCAAAATTATTTACTGTCAACTTTGAAAATGAACAAAATTCACCAGATTGAAAGGTTTCATTTTCAAAATCAAAACTATTTTGATTTTCTTTTTATTAATTTCTCTTTCGAGATGAGCTACATGATCGGAGTTGCAATGAAAAGGAAAGCCAGAGAGATACTACATCCCCACCACTATGCGACGCGTTTCGCCGTTGGTTAAGCGGCTCATCAGGCATATTGGGAAATGTGGCTTACAAATGTCTTTACTTGATAAGTTGTATTTATGTCGACTATTGTTGCGAAATTGCATCTACGAATTAAATTCAACCGTGTCAAGGTTCGGACATTTGGCATCACACCAGAACATTCCTTTTCAGAGCAGATTTTTCTTGTAGTGACGGACTTTTTTTCCATACAGACTACAATATTTTTTTTTTCTTCAATGGTATGCAACTGCATATTGTGCAACCTTAGGAAGATAAGGAGGTGGCTTTGAACGCTAAGGCGCCGGACACCAACAGATGCCATGGGAACCAGGGTTCAAATCCCAGCCGGGCTCAAGCTAAATTTTTGAGTTTTGTTTTTATGCCTTTTTAGGGCGAAGATCATTCATGTAAATGTTTTTATTAATTTCTCTTTCGAGATGAGCTACATGATCGGAGTTGCAATGAAAAGGAAAGCCAGAGAGATACTACATCCCCACCACTATGCGACGCGTTTCGCCGTTGGTTAAGCGGCTCATCAGGCATATTGGGAAATGTGGCTTACAAATGTCTTTACTTGATAAGTTGTATTTATGTCGACTATTGTTGCGAAATTGCATCTACGAATTAAATTCAACCGTGTCAAGGTTCGGACATTTGGCATCACACCAGAACATTCCTTTTCAGAGCAGATTTTTCTTGTAGTGACGGACTTTTTTCCATACAGACTACAATATTTTTTTTTTACAATATGGCTTTGAACGCTAAGGCGCCGGACACCAACAGATGCCATGGGAACCAGGGTTCAAATCCCAGCCGGGCTCAAGCTAAATTTTTGAGTTTTGTTTTTATGCCTTTTTAGGGCGAAGATCATTCATGTAAATGTTTTTATTAATTTCTCTTTCGAGATGAGCTACATGATCGGAGTTGCAATGAAAAGGAAAGCCAGAGAGATACTACATCCCCACCACTATGCGACGCGTTTCGCCGTTGGTTAAGCGGCTCATCAGGCATATTGGGAAATGTGGCTTACAAATGTCTTTACTTGATAAGTTGTATTTATGTCGACTATTGTTGCGAAATTGCATCTACGAATTAAATTCAACCGTGTCAAGGTTCGGACATTTGGCATCACACCAGAACATTCCTTTTCAGAGCAGATTTTTCTTGTAGTGACGGACTTTTTTTCCATACAGACTACAATATTTTTTTTTTCTTCAATGGTATGCAACTGCATGTTGTGCAACCTTAGGAAGATAAGGAGGTGGCTTTGAACGCTAAGGCGCCGGACACCAACAGATGCCATGGGAACCAGGGTTCAAATCCCAGCCGGGCTCAAGCTAAATTTTTGAGTTTTGTTTTTATGCCTTTTTAGGGCGAAGATCATTCATGATTTTCTTCATGCATTGTGTGTGTCACACATACATAAATAAACTTTCAAAAAATAACACATACTATGATAAATGCTGTACGGCATGATGTATAGTGTATGGGGCCCTTTAATCTGAAACCCTATCAATCTAGTGAATAATATTCATTTTGAAAGTTGTCAGTAAATAATTTTGTGTACAAAAATAATAAAATTGTGACGGAATAAAAAAACAACTGAATTTACGACTCAAAATGCAATTTTTGGGACAAAAATCGATTTTTTGGAATAGTGATTGAAGAGTTTGCCATACACTAGTCAATCTCACATATACAAAAAGGGGTTCATCGGCATGACGGCATGATTTATAGTGTATGGGGCCCTTTATAAATGATAAACATTTGAAAATGAAACAAATATTTTTAAAATTGTCATTTATTTAATTTTGTTTTCATACACTGAACGAAAAAATGAGGATATTATTGGCCAAAATCCGTTTGGCACAAGTCGAAGTATATGATTAACACTAGAACGCCGAAGGCGGTCATTTTGACCGTTTTCCAATTTCAAGTACAAAAGCAACTGTGCATTTAATGACACTTTTTTTTAAAATTTGGTGAATTTTTATAATGAACGTAATTCTATGAAGTACAAAAATTCACCATAAAAAAGTGTCATTAAATGCACAGTTGCTTTTGTACTTGAAATTGGAAAGCGGTCAAAATGACCGCCTTCGGCGTTCTAGTGTTAATACAAAGGCAGGAGGTCAAAAAAGAAGCAAATATATCTTTATGTGGGAAAATATATCATCAACAAACTAATTTGCAATTCCTTAAATTATTAAATAAAAAATTTTACAATTTTTTCGAAAATGAATGACAGACAAACAGAAATGACAGAGAAACAGAAAATTTGAAATTTTTGTATTTAAAACAAATACAAGCAAATACATTATAGTGTGGACAGCCCTGCTATAAATTCTGTAAAAGTATGCACCAACAATATAAGGGAGATATCAACAATAGAATGACCTGAACTGAGCATGACTAAAGCTATTATTTCGAGAATGTATAAAGTAAACGACTAAAACGGCATGTACATTAGAACTTTTTACCGGGTTAACCTACTTTATGAGGATTTATATGACATATATGCAAAGGAATTGACAATTGAAACCCACTGGGTTAACGAAAACCGGTTAAATGTAAACGTACTATAACTCAGTTGTCATTCCATATTGGGAATTGATATTGGTATGTTAAAAATACCAAGGTATGCACAGTTAAGCCCAATAATACATTGAGGTTCGGTTAAGATATGAAGTGGCGAAAATATATTCATTTTTAAAACCTTTTTGGCAAATATACAAAATTCAAACTTATTAAGAATTATACAGCAGGGATCTATTATTCGGAGCGAGGAAGGGATCAGACATGCATATAGGTTGGTGATAATGGGAATGAAGTATTGTATTGGCATTTAAATAAGCTAAGTTTGTTTAAGACAAATTTGTTTAGTTAAAGGTAGTATTATTTTTACCGAACTATGATACCAATATCGCACTTATCAATAAATAGCAAACCATTGTTAACCGTGCGAATTATAGGTCATGAATTAAATCCCATATTGATTTAAGTTTGGCAGAATGCCATCAAATAGTAGCTTCCTAGGTTAAAAATGTAGTAGAGGCAGCGAAGCGCCACGGGTTCAGCTAGTTTATTTATATAATATTGTCCCATTGTGAGGAGCAACTCTATATCTGACCAAAATTTAGTATAGGTTGTTCTGAATGACATGTTTAATTCCATGTTAATGTTAGAATTCCATCTGTTGAATATAACCAAAGTGGTGAAGGGTATCATATAGTCGGCCCGTCCGACTTTACTACTTTCCTTACTGGTTTTTTCTTAAATTTAGTAGTAGGGTTAGCACCGTTGGTTAGGTACAATACACACTACTCATTTTGGAGATGTATTTTAAAAATTAGTTTCCTCTTCCACTAGTGCTGGAACGAATGCCTAATGTACAATGTTCGCAAAATTTAACGATTTAATATGACAAGTACCATATTCACTGCCATATATACATATCACCGTCTGCTTTATAGTCGAATTCGGTTAAGCGAAAACGCATAATTTCTGAACATTTTTTTCTTTTAAGCAGGATTTTCAATTAAAAGAACTTTGGATAAGCGAAACCCGTTGTACTTAAACGAAGTTTTCAATTAATATCTGAAATTAATTGTGTAACATCATATTACAAAATTAATTGAGTAAGAACTTCTTTTTTCGTAGACATTTACAAAAAAAAAAAAATCTTTTAAACGTTGCTCGTTTCATATATATTTGTGTTTTTGCAACAAAAAAGTCTTTCTCTTATACAGATCTTCAACCAGTAAGGAAAGCAGTAAAGTGGGACTGGGCCGACTATATGATATCCTTCACCACTTTGGGTATATTCTACGTATCCTAAAAGGCGAGGCATTTTCGAAGGAACATTGACATGGAATTGAACGAACGAACTGAATTTGTGATCTTTATCTATATCTAAACCGGCTGACATCAACCTATGCACTGTTTAAAATTTATTCTCAATCAGACACCCATTGATTATTTGGTAACATGAATATGAATAAATCAAAATTATATATGGAAGCTATGCTATACCTACATCTGAACCGATTTCAAGGAAACTTGCCAGCGATTAATTTATATTAACTTCTGTACGTTGTGTCAATCGGCCTAGCTATGGATCTTTAGTGCACCATTTAATTAAAATCTGACGAAAATATATGTAGGAAGTGTATGTAAATCTGAACCGATTTTCATGAAATGTTGCACACACCATTCTATACTTAATTCAGTACGATATAACACAATCGAAAGATATATGGGGACTTTGGTGCACCGTTTACCTAAAATCGGGCGAAATTATAAATTGGGAGCTATATCTAAATCTGAACCGATATTCACGAAATTTAACACACATCGTTCTAGACTTAATTCAGTACGATGTGCCAAAACTCATGCAAATCGAAAGATATATAGGGACTTTGGTGCACCATTTACCTAAAATCGGACGAAAATATATATGGGAGCTATATCTAAATCTGGACCGCTTTTCACGAAACTTAGCACACATCATTCAAGACTTAATTCAGTACGCTGTGCCAAATTTCATGCAAATCGAAAGATATAAAGGGACTTTGGTGCAGCATTTACCTTAAATCGGACAAAATTATATACGGGAGCTATATCTAAATCTGAACCGATTTTCTCGAAATTTGGCACACATCATTCTGCACTAAATTCAGTACTCTATGTCAAATTTCATGCCAATCGAATGATATACAGGGACATTGGTGCACCATTTACCTTAAATCGGACGAAAATATATATAGGAGCTATATCTAAATCTGAACTGATTTTTCCCAATTTCAATAGGGTTCGTCCCTGGGCCAGATAAGTGACTTGTGCCAAATTTCATCCAAATCGGATTTTAATGCGACCTGTACTTTGTTTACAATTTAACATCTACAGACGGAAAGACGGACGGACATGCGTAAATCGACTCAGAAAGTGATTCTATGCATATTCTCAGAAGGAACCATGTGTCTATCTCGTTTCCTTTTGCCTGTTACAAACATATGCACAAGGACATAATACCCTGTACCACGTGTGGCGAAGGGTATAATAAACCGAGTTTTCTTTTAAGCGAAGTAAAGTGCTTGAAAATTAATCCGAAATATTAGTTAACAATTAACCGATTTTTTTCGATAAACCGGCTTTCGCTTATCTGAATTCGACTGTACTTGAAACTTTTAATTATGTTCGATTTAATATTATTCCAATCTCGCACTAACATCCAATTCGATTATAATTCCCATAATCAATCTATATTAAACACGGATTTACATAAAGAATAATAAGAGTTCCCAATAAAATATCAAGCACAGCATCACTCCAGGTTGTGCTAGAAAATGACAATTTGTAAAAATTTAAGTGTCACCCACACATTGGCAAAATTCGGAGTATGCCCACAACACCAATGTATATTCCTTAATGATTCTGTTGAAAAAGTCAGGTTTGTGTGAAAAAAATGAAGAGCACCATGATTTATTTCACTCACGTGGCATACAAATGGCTGACCTTCTTTTCTTTTAACTACTTCGTGTTGTTATTGTTTCGATAGCTCCTCAGTGCCGCCATATTCAGTGTAAAGTTTTCTTTCTTTATAAAACTAAATATAAGTAGCATCCGTTGTGTTCTTTTTCTGCTCATCCTTTACCTGTCTTTTTAAGTAGAAAAAGATACAAGAAACAACTGCAAAAATGTTGCAAGAATTCGCTTCAATTTTTATGTGCGCCATAAAAATGCACCATCTGAATGTCACATATTTTGTCATTGCATTGAAAAGTGTTTTGAAGCCTTGAAGAAAGTTGTTTGCTCTTAGTTGAACAGTGTAAAGTACTAAATATGTAGCTTTAAAAGAAATTCAAATTTTGCATGTTAATTTAATTGAATTAATTAATTTAAGGGAAGGTGTTTCATGTGCAAAAACTTTTGGATATTTGGTCACTATTTAATTAATATCGGCAAAATAGTTAGGAACTATATCTATACTTGTAGTGATTTGAACAAACTGGACACGTAAATCTGTACATATTTTAGTACGTTGTGTCAATCAGATAAACTTTGATAAATTGCTGTACTATTTATATCAAATCTATGTATGGGAGCTACATCTAAATCTGAACCGATTTCAAACTTACTAATCTGCCAAACTTTTTTGGTGCACTATTTACTTAAAATCGGATGTAAATATATGGGAGCTGTACTGGTTCCGATACAGGTGTATGAACATGTAGGGATTCTAAATCCACAGAGCAGCTTTAGAGCCGAAAGTATTTATTGCACAAAGACGAAGGAAACGAAGGAAAGTTCAAAAGTCGGACGGAGCCGACTATATTATACCCTTCACCACTTTGGATATATACACGAGATGTTAATATATACTAGATCCGGTAAATAGATCGTTGGAGGACCATAGAAATCAGTGTTGCCAAAACTTCATTGAGAAAAAGTGCTAGATTTTGTTTAAAAATATGCCAAAAAGTGCTAAAATTTTTAGAAAAGTGCCAGAAAAAATTGCTTGTTTATAGATAATAATGAAATCTATATTTTGTAGAAATTCATTTTATACAAAAAAACGAATAAGGGAATTTGAATTAAAAGCTATGTTATAAGGGTATTATAGGTTTTGTTGCCCAAAATATTGGTCATAGACCCTCCTTTTATTACCAATGTAACGGTCACAGATGTGAAGCGACCGTTGCGAAAATTTGCATATCCCGTTCTGGCCAGAGAAAACACTTATTGTGTTTGGTAATATCGGTCAATATTTAGCTGTTTTCTGGTCGTTCTAGAAATCACAAATTTGGCATGCAATAAGACTTTTATGTTAAAATTTGAATTATTTCTCATATACATTTATTTCAGTAGAACAG
Organism: Musca vetustissima; assembly: GCF_032173495.1. Taxonomy (NCBI): domain Eukaryota; kingdom Metazoa; phylum Arthropoda; class Insecta; order Diptera; family Muscidae; genus Musca; species Musca vetustissima. The sequence continues at coordinate 38,702 of NW_026884441.1, read as the reverse complement.
CGACATGTATGCGAGCTATTTACAGGGGTCTACGTACTCTAATATTGTTTAGTATTACCATTACTACACTAAAAGGTGGAAATGTTGCGTTGATATCTATGAAATTTTGCATAAATTCCGGTTACGGTGAAAGCAAAATCTTTAACCTTTTGGCTGTGATCGGAGGCCCCATTTATAACTCGAACACCAATGAACCAATAATTAAGGGGAAGGAAATCTAGTCAACGAAGAAGCATGTAGGTTTTCTAATAATCGGTCAATATTTTTTTTAAATCTGCTCAGTGGAAAATCAAATTCATTTTGTGAAAAATAAAAAAATGTCAATGTAAAATCTAAAAACCGAACATTTTTGACAATTTTGAAAAAAATCCAGGAACAAGTTAAAAATGCTAAAGAAGTGCTAGATGCTAGATCACTTTTTTTTGGTGCTAAATGATTTTCAAAAGTGCTAAATCTAGCACTAAAAGTGCTAAATTGGCAACACTGATTAAGATAGAATCGGCCAAAACATAGATATTTGAACCAATTAAAAATATCCTGTAATATCCTATTCACTCTAATTCAGTATTCGGTGTATTCAGTCTCAATCGGACAAATACGTGGAGTTTGGTACATAACTCACATAAAATCGGAAGAAATTATATATGAGATATATATAAATCCGAACCGATTTCACTGCAACTTCGCATATATCAATCTGGACCTAATTCTCTACGCTGTGCAATATTGTGTCTCAATCGGACAAATATTAGGAATTTGGTGCATCATTAACATAATATCGGAAGAAACGATCTATATATGGGAGATATATCTAACTCTGAACCGGTTTTAGCAAAACATCGCATGCACCACTCTGAACAAATTTACAGTACTCTGTGCAAAATTTTGTCTTAATCCGACAAATATTGGGAGTCTGGAGCATCATTCACATAAAATCGGAAGAGACTATATATGGGAGCTATATCTCAATCTGAACAGATTTTAACAAGACTTCGTGTACATCAGTCTAGACGTAATTCAGTACTCTGTTCAAAATTTTGTCTCAATCGGACAAATATTAGGAGTTTGCTGCGCTATTTAGATAAAAATGTGTCCTGTACTTTATTTACAATTTAACATGGACAGACGGCCATGGCTAAATCGACTCAGAAAAAAGTTATATGCATACTCTCAAAAGGAACCGTATGCACAAAGACATAATAATGAAGGGTATAATAAATAATTTGAATGCAGAATTAAAACTTATTTCATTTTATTTTGGGGAGTTCCTTCATTTCGGCGGGGGTTATTTCATTTTGTTTTGTAGGGATTTATTTCATAATGAAATAAAGCTCCTACTGTGGGGACATATTTCATTTTCAGTTTGGGGACTTATTTCATTGTGGCCTTATTTAATACCGCCCTGATGAAGATAAGTAATCGTTGAGGTACCAATATATGGGCATAATCGATAGTCACAATAGTATTCAAACCAAATAATTATAATAAAATGTAAACAATCACCAAAATCCACAAATTTCAACACTATTCTAAAACGGCAATGGGAATTTATACCAGTGACATCTATCCTACTGAAACGTAAGCCTTATGAGGAAGATATGAATAAAAGCGTAAAGGCGTATGTAATAAGGAACATTTACCTGCAATAATACTCTTCGCATTGTAAAATAAAACATAACCATATAGAATGGTACACTCGAAGCTGTTATCCGCAAGTATTTACTGTTTGGCAAAGGTATGTTGCCACAATCAACCCTCTTATCGGCCATAAAAAAACTTTGTTATTCTATCCAATTTAAATTGCTCGGCGTCTACGTGTATTCCATGAAGAGCCATACCCATTCACCCGCGTAACAATTCACCTGCAATTGCAAAAGAAACCACAATTTTATTAGCTTGCGGGGTTTTCAACAATACATCCAAAGCGTTGGTGGTATTGTTGAAAAAAGATGCAGGCTAGATTGGATTTGAATGTGGGGAGATGTTTATTGTTTGTTTTTGCACGTATTTCAAAGTCTTTAATTCATTTATGAGTGTTACACACTTGAGTCATTACGAAAGGAATGTAAATATTAGTTTTTATATACAACCAAACCTCCACAAAACCTCAAAATAATTACAAAATTAATTTTCAACAAATATTTGTACACTACACATAATATTATAGCTTTGTGCAGCCCCAAGAATTTGTCTGTTTTGTATGGAAAAGGGAATCAAGTCAAAAAATAAGCATGACTGTTTGAATAAATTTCGATCAATATTTAGCGGATCAAATTTACCCTGACTTTTGTGTGATAGACCGGAGATGTTTACCGTAGCTGACCTTTAAATTGATAGCAATTATATGGCTGTGTGTACTCAGATGTGACAGGTTATGTTCATGGACGACGCCTATAATTTTCGGCGATGTTGACATGATTTCTGGGGGGTGCACTGAACCGAAGACTTTTTTGTCAAATTTGTTAGTCGCTCTATGGGCCATTATCATATGCAAAACGTCACATATTTTACACAGTAAAGGGTCTCTGACCAAATACTTAGAACGGCAGTTTATATTATGATCAGTCAATATTCCGAGGGTCAAATAAACCAAAACCTAAAGAGACCAAAATTTTATTTTATTGCGAAAATATTCACCTCAGGAAAACAAGACTTGGAAAATATTCCAGGGTTATAAAGTGGAGCTGTTAACCTATAATCAGTCAAGAGGGTGCAAATATCGCGAAATACGGCTGAGAGTATAAAACCGCAGAAACGCTTCTCTGATAGCGATGAATTTTGGCACATCACAAAATTGATCCAAGAATTGGCCCGAACTGAGTTGTTTTTTGAAATCAGATAAGTATGTTGGTATTATTTACTTACATCTATATAAGTGCAATTCTTTGATTGCAACACTTATCAGCAATTCCCAAAGTGCTATACCTTCCAGTCATTTATCATTCAACACAAAAACTGTAGATTTCCACATATAAACATACAGAAACCATTTCACTAGATTTGATATTTTCTTTTCCAATTGTGAGTGAGTGCGTGCATGGATATAAATATGTGTGTGTGGAATTTATGAGACCGTATTCTTTGTCTTAATGTGGATCCCTTTTTGTGCACTACAAAGATTTTTTTCAAAAAGAAGACATTGTTGTGCATCCTACATGGATTTCTTTATCACGAACAAAATGCCGGTAAAAGTATTTTTGACGTAACGTAATGTATGTGTACGTGTGTGTGTTTGTAAGGCAATAGGTTTTAATGACGGAAGTGGAAATCACAACAACAAAGCATACGGCAGTTGTGACATTTTGCCATTTTTCTGCACTTATTTCTCACATTTTGACCTAAAAGAAATTCTTGCTGTTATATTTTGTTCTATGTCTGTCTTCCTATTCTTCACAGAAGGAGTAACTTCGGATGTGATGTTGTAACACAAAATGTGTCACAACATTTTGTTTATGGTTCCTTCTTCTTGAGGAAATAATCTCAGTGGTATTGCGTATTTTGTTTGAAGACAATTTTCTTTAGAATATGCAGTTTATGCAGATTACCTTCCGCTTACTGGCGGAAATGAAAAATAAGACCATAACATAAACTTACTAAAGGTCTGTCATCCATTGCCAAAATTATGGAAATTTTTGGTGGGAATATTTATTAGGCAGTATATTATATTTAGCATTTTATAATGCCCTGCAAAAGGTTGAATGTGTACTAAGTTCGTCAGCCCGTTTGCAATTTCTAGTCTATTGAAATCACCATAGAGTTCTGTTCTCTGTAGAGTAAATTTTGGAAATTTTACACATATATATCTAGTACCCTTGGTATGTTTCAACAGCATTTATTGAGCAATTAAAACATGGCTTGGTAACATATACATTTGCAGTACAATCGAGACTGATTGGTGATTGGGCACATGTGCGAGTTCAAGTAGCTTTTTTGCATTTATTCTGGTGCCTGAAACATGGAACAGGTTTCCTACATTCTTAAACGCGCATAAAATGAAATTCAAAATTATTATTTTGTAAGTTTGTTTTCATTGAATCACCTCATAAATACGATTTGTTTAACCCTAATGCCCTTATTTTGATCAATTAATATGTTAAGTGGAAAATAAAACGTTTTCTTTTCTGATGGAATATAAATAATCATTCTATAATATGTAATTTTTTGCTCTTGAATACGCTATAGAAATTTATAAGAGTGGCATTTTGCCAACATAAAACCAGTAAGGAAAGTAGTAAAGTCGGACGGGGCCGACTATATGATACCCTTCACCACTATGGGTATATTAAACAGGACTATTAACATGAAATTGGATGAAATAAAATATGTGATATTTATCTAAATGTGAATCTACCTAGATCTATCCATAAACATGTCAGTCGTTTGTTACAATGGGACAAAAGTATGTAAATCGACTGCAAACAAATATAAATAGGTCATCCGTTGGGCTATATCTGTACTTCTAGAAAACGCAACTACGTAATTCCATGCTCAATTTTGTAAGCTGTGCAAAATTTGATGTCAATCTGACTAACTTGAGCAGTTTGATGCCCAATTTACTTGAAATCGGGCGAAAATATATATGGAAGCTTTATCAAAATATTAAGCGATTTCAAAAAAACTTGTCACAGGTTATGTTATACTAATTTCAGAACGTTTTGTTCCTATTGGTTCCTTGGTGCGTCAATTACTTAAAATCAATCTATAATAAAAGGAGCTATATCTAAATCTAGGCCGATTTTCACGAAACAAGGCAGACATCACTCTAGGCTCAATTCAGTTATGCCAAATTTCGTACAAATCGAAGCATATATAGGGACGTTGGTGCACCATTTACATGAAATCGGACGAAACTTTATATGGGAGCTTTATCTAAATCAGGACCGATTTTCTCAAAACTTGGTAGACATCACTCTAGGCTTAATTCAGTACGTCATGCCAAATTTCCTGCAAATGGAAGGATATATAGGGACTTTGGTGCACAATTTACATAAAATCTGACGAGACTATATATGGAGCTATATCTAAATAAGGACCGATTTTCTCGAAACTTGGCAGACATCACTCTAGGCTCACTTCAGTACGTTATGCCCAATTTCCTGCAAATCGATGGATATATAGGGACTTTGGTGCACCATTTACATGAAATCGGACGAAACTATATATGGGAGTTATATCTAAATCAGAACCGATTTTCACGAAACAAGACAGACATCACTCTAGGCTCACTTCAGTACGTTGTGCCAAATTTAGTGCAAATCGATGGATATATAGGGACTTTGGTGCACCATTTACATGAAATCGGACGAAACTATATATGGGAGTTATATCTAAATCAGAACCGATTTTCACGAAACAAGACAGACATCACTCTAGGCTCAATTCAGTACGTTGTGCCAAATTTAGTGCAAATCGAAGGATATATAGGGACTTTGGTGCACCATTTACATAAAATCGGACGAAACTATATATGGGAGCTATATCTAAATCTGGACCAATTTTCTCGAAACTTGGCAGACACCATTCTAGGCTCAAGTCAGTACGTTATGCCAAATTTCGTGCAAATCGAAAGATATATAGGGATTTTGGTGCACCATTTACATAAAATCGAACGAAACTATATATGGGAGCTATATCTAAATTAGGACCGATTTTCTCGAAACTTGGCAGACATCACTCTAGGCTCAATTCAGTACGTTGTGCTAAATTTCGTGCAAATCGAAGGATATATAGGGACTTTGGTGCACCATTTACATGAAATCGGGCGAAACTATATATGGGAGCTATATCTAAATCTGGACCGATGTTCTCGAAACTTGCCAGACATCACTCTAGGCTTAATTCAATACGTTATGCCAAATTTCGTGCAAATCGAAAGATATATAGGGACTTTGGGGCACCATTTACATGAAATCAGACGAAACTATATATGGGAGCTATATCTAAATCTTGGCCGATTTTCACGAAACTTGGCAGACATCATTCTACACCTAAATGATTAGGCTGTACCAAATTTCGTGCAAATCGAAAGATATATAGGGACCGTTTACATTAAATCGGTTAAATATATATATGGGAAAAATTTCAAATTTCATCCAATTCGGATCATAAATGCGACCTGTACTTTGCTCACAAAAATACATGGACAGACAGACGGACGGACGGACATGCATAAATCGACTTAGAAAGTGATTCTATGCATATTCTCAAAAGGAACCATGTGTCTATCTCGTTTCCTTTTGCCTGTTACAAACATATGCACAAAGACATAATACCCTGTACCACAGTGTGGTGAAGGGTATAAACAGAAATAACACGGAACTAAAATCGAAAAAACAACACCCACTAAAAGGTATTGAAATCATGTCTGAACTTTGCATAGCGTTTAAAAGTGATTAATGGGACGTACTATGGGTAATAAAACTAGCATTTCGACGCAATTGCACAAAGGATGGACTTTCTACTTAACATTACACCGAATATGTTCCCTTAGCAGAGAACAAATTACCAACATTATGGTCAAACAAAAACTTCACTTATCCTTAGTTAGTTTTCGTCCTATTTGTTCTTTCTTGTTTCATTGTGTCAGAGTCTACCGAAAAAATTAAAGGAGGTCAGAAACTAACTCATCACAACAAATAATGACTGAAGATGTAGAGAAACAGAAAACTACAAACACAGGAAAAGTTTTAAGTGCAGTTAGCAACGATCTTCAAAGTAGCTACTTTTATTGAAGGTGGCGTGACGGTGACGTGGTAATTATACTCTGATATTGTGAGAAGATGACGAAAATGTAGTAATGAAATGGTAGGTAAAATCAGTAAAGACCCTAAAGTGGAGTATATATAATATGTATGTTCGCAACACCTCTAAATAGTAATCAGTGACGTCATAAAATATACGCATTCTTGGCCAGAGTAAAAGTTAAAATCCATTTAAGATACATGTTTGGTATTGGAAAAAAAATATATATCCAGACCAGAGGGTGTGCGATGGTGCTGAGTGAAAAAAGTAAAATTTTTCCTTCCTTAAATATAATATGAGTAGATGATTAATTAAAAAAAACAATGTTTTATTTTAATATTATAATATAATAAATTCGGTCACAAAAGGCCATTTAAAATATTGCGTATATATTAAATGGTTTGTATATTATAAAAATAATCTGTATTTAAAACCAGGTCTTCTATTTTGTAGAAAAAATATATTTGTTATGTGATCAGTATTTACTACAGATTTATCGATATTAAGATTTTTAAAAATATATTTATATTTGGAAATAGATTTTCGTAACATACTACAATCGCATCAAATAAATTAGATGATCGGGGATCTTTCGCTTTCCACATAGTGATCCACAGATCCACGTTCAGATATTTTTCATAAAATTGTATGATGTCTTTTATATTAAAATTTTATAATTCTCGACAATGTTTTCACTATTTCTTTCATTTTTCAGAAATCTGATTTTCATATTTACAATTAGTTCGTCCAAACATGGGACAAACAATGTAGTTCTGTAAAAATATTCGGAGTTCTAGCTCATTACATTTGACCTCTACTTCTTCGTTCCAACTCTTATTGGCACTGAAATTTCTACTTCTCAGAAATAATTCATAATTAAATTTTACCATTTTCTAAAGAATCAGCAAATTTTCAAAATTGTCTAAAATATACTTCCAATTTCACGAATCTTTGAAGCTGCATTTAGATTTAATTTTGAATCGATTTATAATTGCTTAATCGATTTATGCATGTCCGTCTGTTCATGTTAAATTGTAAACAAAGTACAGGTCGCAGTTTTGATTCGAATTGGATGAAATTTGACACAGCTCATTTATTTGGCACAAGGACGAACCCTATTGAAATTGGGAAAAATCGGTTTTGATTTAGATATAGCTCCCATATCATCGTCCGATTTAATGTTAATGGTGCACCACAGTCACTATATATCTTTCGATTTAAACGAAATTTTGGAATGGCGTACTGTATTGATTCTATAATGATGTGAAAACCGTGAAAATATATATTTCGATATAGCTCTCATATATATATATATATATATATATATATATATTTTCCGATTTTATGTAAATGGTGCACCAAAGTCCCTATATATCCTTCGATTTGCACGAAATTTGGCATAGCGCAATGAAATAAATGTAGAAAGACGTGTGCAGAATTTCGTGAAAATCGGTTCAGATTTAGATATATATCTGATATATATCTATATTTTCGTCCCATTTTAGGTAAATAAAGCACCAAAATCTCTTTATATCCTTCGATTTCCACAAATTTTGTCATATTGTACTGAATGGAGTGTAGAATGATGTGTGCTAAATTTCGGTTAAAAAATCGCTTAAAATTTAGATATAGCTCTCATATATTTTTCGTCTGATTTTATGCACGGAATTTGGCATAGCGTACTGAATTGAGTCTAGAATGATATGTTTTAAGTTTCGGAAAAATCGGTTCAGATTCCGTCCGATTTTACATAAATGGTACACCAAACTCCTAATGTTTGTCCGATTAATACGAAATTTTGCACAACGTATCAAATTGGGACTTGAATGACGTTATTGCGTTTCGTTGAAGCTGGTGCGGGTGCAGCCATAGCTTCCATATGTATTTCGAACGGGTGCCTGATAGAAATTAAATTTTTAGCAATGCAACGTACCGAATAGCGTATATTAATGTTGCTATAAATCGTTTTCCATAAATTTGTGCCTTGGTACGCAGACGATTAAATCTAGAATGAAATTAAATTTAGTTAGGTTTAGAAAGGCATGAGTGTGCTCGATCGAGGGAACATTGACATGCAGTTGTAAAGATACATTTGTACAATATACCCAAAGTGGTGAAGGGTATCATATAGTCGGCCCAGTCCGACTTTACTACTTCCATACTTTTTGTTTTTTAGTGCAAGTTTCGCTGCAATTTGGAAGTAGGCGTTCTTATCGGGTACCAAATATCTCCACTAAAATTAAAAATATAGGTCCACTTTCTCATATTAAAATATTTATCTGATTTGTTCCGCGTTTTATGTACGTCCCGAAAGTTGGAATTCTAAGGCGATTTATCCATGTGTCCGCATTTAGGCCTAGCCCTCATATGATAATACTTACGGATTTTCGTTATTTTGAACATTTTGCATGAAGTACAATTGTTGGTAAAGTTATAATTTTTGGTATGTACCCAATATGCTCATTTTAAGTAATTATCCTCCATAGTATGGGGGATACTATATACTCTAAATTGCCAGTTTATACCCTACCAAATAAGGAATTCTTAGACGATTCCGAAGCGGGAACAAAGCCTTATTATCTTTAAAGTTTATTTGAGAAAAGCCGTACTTTATGGAACAAACAGTTTTTAATACGAAATAACCTATGCGTAATGGATATGACTAAATTTAAACCTTAAATAAAGCAAGTTTTGCACTAGGTTTCACGTTTTCGTAGGGAATGCCTAAAGTTCGATCAACATGATCATGACACCACTTCTTCTCGTTATTTCACTTGATGACATAAATATGCATAATGGTAAGATTTTCTTTTTATTCTCCATGTTTGGTTACTCACCTAATGGAAATGACTGGTTCTAAAGGGGCAGATTTCATTTAAGTTTTATCTTTTCTCTTTTCTGTTCAACTTTTCTTATTTTTGGCTTAAATTTTAAAACAAGACTTCTAAGAGTAAACAAAAACTTTACCAAACATAACAGAAGATATGTACAATTTCCGCTTCCTTTGGAGAAGTTTTTGTGTGTGGTTGTATGTGCGTTTGTCTATATAAATGCGATAATGTGCTATTATTTCATTCTGTGCTTGTTTATCCTCAACTACTCATAGCTTTTTAATGAATTTTGTAGTATTCTTTTTTCTGGTACATATTTAATGTCAAAAGTCTTTCAGTCTGTGTCGCTTTTCTTTTTTGTATTACCGGACAAAAAATGTTCATAGTAATTAAAAAGTTGTTAGTGATAAACAAAATAAAACTCGAAACATCGGCGGATGTTAAAGAAAAGTATAATTAGGTTTTGGAATTCTGTAGTTCATGCCTAAAGGATGGATGCAAAAAAGAGATAATACAACAAACACCAGCTTTGTTTGAAATCACCGATATTATCCATAAACTTGAACGTTTTTTGTTTTTTTTTTTTTAAAGTATTCATATTATTTTGACTTTCTATTATAACCCTCTGACTGAATGTATTTTGGCAACATATCTCAACTATGTTGCAAATAATAAGCCAATTAATTTGACTCTTCTCTCGATGTATGTTGAACTGATTTCGATAGTTCAAAATGTGTGTTGTTGTTTGCTGACATAGTTAGCAATGTTATCAGTCTTGTTTTTGTGGCAACATAACAAAACATTGGCAAGTACAAAACAAGCACCGCACTGGATTAAAACCACCGCAACATTCATAAAATTTGCCAACAAAAGGCTTGTTCCAAAATGTCATATCATTTGATCTCAACCATCATGACATTCAGACATGACTTTGGCTGGCTGTTTGGTGTTAAACATAATCAAAAGTTGAATGTATGGAGAACTGGTATTTTCAGAATAGTATTCAGTTGAACGTATGAACCGCATCCCTAGTTGGCGCTGGCATTAAACAATTGTCACTATCCATGAATATTTCTTTAAATGTGATTGGGAGGTCAATGCGACATTGTGGCGATTTCGATACCAACAAACTCTTATCAATATAAACATATGCATACATTTTTATACAAGGGTAGACTTTTTTCTGGATATGTCAATGGAAACCAGTAAGGAAAATTGTAACGTCTGTATATTGTATTCACCACTTTGGAAATATTGTACAAATGTATCCTAACAACTTCATGTCAACGTTCCCTCGAAAGAATTTTATTTCATTCGGGCAGATTTAGAGTCGTTTGCGTACAAAGAGATAAAATTATGGAAATCGATTTATACTACTTAGTATACCGCACCGTTAAAAGTATAATATCAAACGTTGTTCAAAATTGCTTGTCCATCGGATAAACATTAGGAGTTTGGTGTTCCATTTACCTAAAATCGGACGAAAATATGCATGTTCGACTAAATCCGAAACTATTCTCAAAACTTAGCACACACCATTCTAGACATAATTCAGTTTGCTATGCCAAATTTCATGCAAACCGAAATATATATGAGAAATTACAAAAATCTTTTAAATTCCTTGAAGCTGAGGTTTGCCAGGTTATAACTCGCGAAATATGAACATATTGCATATAATTCAAATTCATTTCTATAAAATGAAGTGTTTTTGTCATAATCTTAAAATATTGGTAATAAATAATAAGTTGCCTGGAAGCTGTGATGGTGGTAATGTAAAAAAAAAAATGGGTGAAAATGTGTTGAAGCCAACGAGTTTTTTGTGTTCCTTCCTGATTTGTGGCTAAACTACACAACGCACGCATATGTGATCAGTGACTAAGTTGCAGAATACCCCATGGACAACATGGTTCTAATGTATGATTTTTCGATATAATCACTGCATCCACCCGAAATGGATGCTGACATTTTGAAGCCGGATTTTCGGTGTTTTTTGATTTTTTCTTATAATTAGGATGCGCATCCAGATAATGGAGTAAACTGATTATAGGATTGTAGAACTCGTGATTTTGCTTCGTTTAGTGTGTATCTCATGAATGTGCTCACCGCAGCTTCTTTGCAATTTGGTTCCGAAGACGAAAATTTGGTGCGTAAATTTTTATAAAAAACATATATTTTGAGTCTAAAATTAAGAAAGTCCATTCAATAAAACGGCGGATATAGGTACCTTGAATGTGGGAAAAACTGCAAAAACATATTTTGACAAAATATAATCATTATATATTCATGATTGTGTTATCATATTCGCGAATCTGTGTGAAAATAGGTCAAAAATATATCGATACGCGAATAATATGCGTATTTTATCCTAAAATCGATTGTGGAGGCACATCCGCGGTTCTTCACCGATCCTTTTAAAATAGGTGTCCTTTTGTGTATTTTCAGAGGAGATTACTGAAATCGGATGCGCATAAAAATCGTATGCACTTTGCGTTTTTTTTAGCAATTTTTAGAGTTTTTGCACAGTAAAGTGCATCGAGCGGCACACTTTTGCCGCTAAATGAAACATCGAAAAATTCATAATTATTGGAAGAGATTGATTCGATTTACACGAAAACCGCATGCGCAACAACTGATTTCCACGAATACGCGAATTGCATGCTTTTCAATATTGATCAGTTTTATGTATTGTAAGTGCAATATATTTAATCATTTTTAACGTCGAAACTCTTATCAGATGAATCTACCGATATTTAACAATCATGCAAAAGAATTTGCAGAAGAAAGCGTCATATATTTTAGAAGATTAAGGCAAAACCGTTCAATTTTTTAGTGTGGTTAAGGGAACCACACTAAAAAATTGAAAATTCAAAAAAAAGTTCTGTCTTATTTAAAATATTAATTTATTTTATTTTCAGATATCCTTATCCTTATTCTTCTTTTTGTTTTTTTTTTCGCGAATATTGTACCCTATTTCAATGTGATTTGACAAGTATGCAAAGAAAACAAATGTGTATATCCATTTGTGAAGAAATTCGCGAATTGCAACAAAAAGGAATCCATTTAATATATATTTGAAATATAGGATTTACAACCACTATAACTTTTGTGCGCAGCATCCGAATTTGTGAACGCGAACAGATTTCGTATCAGCATATTCTTCTTAACCTATGTACCAAAAATCATAAATGTGAGAGAATATGCATAGAATCACTTTCTAAGTCGATTTATGCATATCCGTCCGTCTGTCTGTCTTTCCATGTTAAATTGTGAACAAAGTACAGGTCGCATTTATTGTTCGAATTGGATGAAATTTGACACAGCTCATTAATTTGGCCCAAGGACGAACCCTATTGAAATTGGGAAAAATCGGTAAAGATTTAGATATAGCTCCCATATATATTTTCGTCCGATTTAAGGTAAATGGTGCCCCAAAGTCCCTATATATCTTTCGATTTGCACGAAATTTGGCACATGATACTGAGTCTTGAAATAGCCCACTAAAGTCCCTGGAAATCTTTTGATTTGCACGAAATTTGACACAGAGTAATGAATAAGATCGTGAATGATGTCTGTCAAGTTTCGTGAAAATCGGTTCAGATTTAGATATAGTTCCCATATATATTTTCACCCGATATAAGGTAATTGGTGCACCAAAGGCCCTATATATCTTTCGATTTGCACGAAATTTGGCATAGCGTACTGAATTGTGTCTATAATATTGTGTGCTAAATTTCATAAAAATCGGTTCAGATTTAGATATAGCTCCCATATATAGTTACGCCCGATATTAGGTTATTGGTGCCTCGAAGCCTTGGAAATCTTTTCATTTGCACGAATTTTGGCATAGCGTACTGAATTAACGGTAGAATGACATGTACCAAGTGACGTGAAAATCCGTTCAGAGTTAGATGTAGCTTCCATATATGTTTTCGTCCGATTTTATGTAACCAAAGTCCCTATATATCTTTCGATTTGCACGAATTTTGGAATAGAGTACTGAATTAAGTCTAGAATGATGTTGCTATGCTTCGTGAAAAGATCTGATGTAATATAAATTAGTCTCTGGCAAGTTTCCCTGAAATCAGTTCAGATATAGATATATAACAAAAACGTCTGTTAGGATACATATTTAATATATACCCAAAGTGGTGGAGACTATCATATAGTCGGCCCAGTCCGACTTTACTACTTTCCTTACTGGTTTTCTTTTCATGCCGCTTGGTCATTCTGTCATTACATAGAAATTGAAATATAAATTGTGTGAAATTTATATATCAGTAAATATAAAATTTGAGTCTAAATTCGATGCGGTAATTTATTCTTTAATCAGTATAGTATATTCTAGATTGGGTTATACTATATTCTAGATTAGGTTAGGTTGAAAAGAGGGGTGGATAATACCACCACATGTCCAACAAGGAAGGACATACACATAAGCCAGTTAAGGCTTGTTGTGCGCTATAGAAATGCAGAGAATGTTAGGATTAGATAATGTTTATATTAAACATCTTGGGATTGAACCACCTATGATTCTAGAAATTCTGTATTATTTTGAGGACTCTTTCAGTCTTCTCCATTCAACCTCCTTAGATCGGTTAGTCCGTGATATTTCCCAAGAATTGTTTCCGAAAGCATGTAAATGCTGGGAAATGGCATATGAAATATTCCAGCGTTTCACAGTCTTCCATACACGGTCCACACCTGCTGCTACCTTCGCATCCAATCTTTAGTATATGTGCCTTCAGGCTGAGGTGTTACGTAAGAATACCCTTCAGTCGGTTTGTTTCCTTATACCCTTCGCCACACTGTGGTACAGGGTATTATGTCTTTGTGCATATGTTTGTAACAGGCAAAGGGAAACGAGATAGACACATGGTTCCTTTTGAGAATATGCATAGAATCACATTCTGAGCCGATTTATGCATGACCGTCCGTCTGTAGATGGTAAATTGCAAACAAAGTACAGGTTGCATTTATGATCCGATTTGGATGTAATTTGGCACAAGTCACTTATTTGGCCTAAGGAAAACCCCTATTGCAATTGGGAAAAATCGGTTTCGTCCGATTTAGGGTAAATGGTGCACCAAAGTCGGATATATATCATTCAGATTGCACGAAATGTGGCACAGCGTACTGAATTAAGTCTAGAACGATGTGTGCTAAGTTTAGTGAAAATCGGTTCAGATTTAGATATAGCTCCAATATATATTTTCGTCCGTATCCCCAAAGTAGTGAAGGGTATCATATAGTCAGCCTTTGCCTTAAGAATAATTATAACGTTATCTGTATAGCAGACTGGTTCAAGTTCTTCGTCAGTTAAGTTCCTTAAAATCCCTCCCTGTGGTGTTCCTGACCCAGTCTATGATCCCCAGACAACTGTACAAGGGATTTATTTCTATGTTTATGGGCAACTATGGGTTATACCGATGCCTTAACGTGAAAAGGCAAAATACATCGATTTAAAAAGAATCTACAATTATCTCATATGCTGTTGTTGGTGTAAAGTGATGAGTAGAGGCGCTGATTTTTATACCCTTTCCCACACTGTGGTACAGGGTATTATGTTTTTGTGCATATGTTTGAAACAGACAAAAGGAAACTAGATAGACACATGGTTCCTTTTGGGAATATGCATAGAATCATTTTCTGAGTCGATTTACGCATGTCCGTTTGTCCATCCGTCAGTCTGCCCGTCCATGTATTTTTGTGAATAAAGTACAGGTCGCATTTAGTATCCGATTTGGACGAAATTTGGCATATGCCACTTATTTGGCCCAATGACGAACCCTATTGAAATTGGAAAAAAAGTATATTTTCGTCCGATTTAATGTAAATGGTGCACCAAAGTCCAATTATATCTTTCGATTTGCCCGAAATTTGGCACAGCCTAATGAATTAGGTCTAGAATGATGTGTGTTAAGTCTCCTGAAAATCGGTTCAGATTTGGATATAGCTTCCATATATATTTTCGTCTGATTTAAGGTAAATGGTGCACCAAAGTCCCATATATCTATCGATTTGCACGAATGATGTGTGCTAAGTTTCCTGAAATCGGTTCAGATTTAGATATAGCTTCTATATCTGAGCAAATTAAAAATGTAGTACCGGTTGCAGAATGGCATGTTTATGGCTCAAATTTTATTTTACTGGTTGTTTAAAAATTCGACGTCTCTTAGGATTCATCTATGGAATATACCCAAAGTGGTGAAGGGTATCATATAGTCGGCCCCGTCCGACTTTACAACTTTCCTTATTGTTTATTTTTTTTTGTCTACCCTGTAAAATTTTAAAACATGGGCTTATTACCCTTATATGTTAAGCCAGATATATTTTCCTCATAAATATTACATGTGTAGAGATACTAAATCTTCCGCCACAAATTTAAATACAGTTTTATACGTGATTATGATGATGACGGTGTTTATATAACATGTTAAGAACATAAGCAAGCCTAACAACTACATACGAATGTAATTAACATTTTCACTGTTTACCTAAAAACGCATTCTCACGAAACTCTTTGCTCTCCCATGAAATACAATAACATAACTCAAATGAGCGCCAAATTTTGAGAAATGTTGAATCAAAAATTACTCAATTTTGAATGATATTTGCTCTACCATGCTATGTAAAGTAACATTACTCAATGAGAGGCAAATTTTGAGAATTTGTAAAATGTTTATTCAAAAATTACTCAGTTTTGAGTGATGTTATTTGTGGAATTTGATTTTCTCTCCAACTCATTTTACTTCAAACTGATTTTTTTAGTCATGTGCTCTCTCACATTTATTTCAATTACATAGCTGCCACAAACTGTTTTCCCGTCAAGTATATTTAACAATGTTCCACATTCTTAAATGGACCATTAACAAAATATCCCCTATTGGGATAGGTTCATTTTCTACATCTAGAAACATGTAATACACATCCGCAGATCTTAGGCGAACGATTTATTGTGAGTGTCATCACATTAAATCGATTTCAGAAACTTTTTAATTGAATTTGAGTTTATATGAGACAAGAAGAATATGAATATTTTGCTACAAGGACATTCAACAAGTCTTCTTCTCAAACGCTGTGTGAATGTTTGCTGTATGTATATATACGTATGAAGTGTAGTTTTTTTCCATCAAGTTCGACAGAGCTTTTCTTGTTAAACCTTCCATGGTGAGTAAGGCATTCAAAGTAACTTAAATCGGCCGATAACTTTAGATGGAGTTATTTTTCATGGCTACTGTTTCCCTAGTAGGTGGTGTATTCTCTGAGAAACATCCAATTACAGACATACCCAAAATGAAACGGGACCCATATTGAAAGTTTTTGAAAAAATATTACAACCAAGTTTATGATTGGAAAATTAATACAATTTTCTACCAGACTGGTGTTTTATATATCTATATCGGCCGTAACAGTTCTCACTTTAAAACATATGCACAAAATGAGAACTGGTCATCTGAAACGTACAGACTATTTAAAACTTGATTGATTTGGGACGTGAAGTTCTAACTTCAGACTGTTCCAGGCAACACACCTTGAATTTGCATTTGCTTTTTATTAATAAGATGCAGAATATAACTCGAAAGTGTTCTGAAACCTATAAAAACATCGTCACAATTAAAATCGGCAGTATGATTATCTTGCTCAAAGGTACTAAATTTTAGTCCCACTTGACATCTCAGCATATTTTTATACCCTTCACCACACTATGGTACAGGGTATTATGTCTTTGTGCATATGTTTATAACAGGCAAAAGGAATCGAGATATATCACTTTCTGAGTCGACTTTCTGAGTCTGATGTTAAATTGTAAACAAAGTACAGGTCGCATTTATAATCCGATTTGATGAAATATGGCACAAGCCACTTATTTGGCCCAAACAAAGAAATACAAAAACGGTCGCATTTATATATATATATATATATATATATATATATATGTCTGTTTTTTAAGTAAATGGTGCGCTAAAGATCCATTGACACAACGTACTGAAGATAATATAAAATAATTTCTGACAAGTTTCCTTGTAATCGGTTCAGATATAGATATAGCATAGCTTCCATATATAATTTCGACTTATTCATGTTAATTGTGCACCAAATGATCAATGGGTGTCTGATTGAAATTAACTTTGTTTTCTGCTTTAAATCGATTTACAAAATTTAGCATAGGTTGCAGAATGCCATGTATAGGGATTGATGTTAGTCGGTTTAGATGTCGATAAAGATCACATATTTAAATTCGTTCAATTTCATGTCAATGTTCCTTCGAAAAACGACGTCTTTTAGGATACATATATTGAATATACCCAAAGCGGTGAAGGGTATCATATATACGGCCCAGTCCGACTTTACCACTTTCCTTACTGGTTAGTAGTTCCATTGTGTGCACCAATATATTTCAATTTATATCTTTCGGTTTTATTACCAACCTGAAATCCGTTAACGTCGACGAAACGTTTTTCATCTTCCTAGGATTTAAAAAAAAATAATTCGACATCTGAAACAGCTATGGTTAACTTATGTAATATTTCCAGGCCAATGAAAAGTTCTCCATGCGGTGAATTACCGAATCCGTTTTTATATTCGGTTCAATTTCTTTAGAAATTGACAGATCCATCCTTGCGCTGCCATATTGTTGTCAAGGTGAAAACAATACAAAATGAACATTTTAATTAATGCTTATCTCATATACCAGTACGCAGGTGTTATAAACGGACTAGACCGACCTGAGACAAGTTAATAAAACTACACCTAATTATGCAAATCATTGGACATAATTTATTCAAAGAGAAAATTCGTTAAAAAAAAAAATTATTAAAAACCACATACACATACCATTTTGAAATCTATGAAAAAAATCAATATCAATCGGGAAGACTTGGATTCTTTGATGTACCATTTGCATGAAACTGGTGAACCATTTACATAAAATCTGAGTATAATATATGTAAATCTAAAAGATTTCAACAAACCTTCAAAGCCACTAAACGTGACCTAATTCAGTACGGTGTGCAAAATTGTGCCTCAATCGGACAATCCTTGGGACTTGTGTAAAAATGTGTCCAAATTGGATGAAATTTTAAGTACATTTTGAATTTTTATACCCTCCACAATTCTATGACGATATACCCATGTCCGTCTGTCTGTCCGTCCGTCTGTCTGTTGTAATCACTCTAGCCTCTAAACGAATTGAGGTAAATCGCCAAAATTTTGCATAGAGTCGTCTTTTGTCTGCAGGCAGGTCCAGTTCGAAGATGGGCTTTATCGGTCCACGTTTAGGCATAGCTCCCATATAAGGGTACCTCCCAATTTTCTGTATTTTGGGGTTCTTGAGCGCATTTTTAATCGAATTCGCTGAAATTTGGCACATTGGGTTCTTATTGGGTACCAAATATCTCTACTAAAAGTTATAAATATCGGTTCACTTTTTCTGGTAGCCCCTATATAAGAGTACCTCCAGTTTTCGGTATTTTGAGGAACCAAATTTCTCCACTAAAAATTATCAATATCGGTCCACTTTTTCTGGTTCCCCCACATAACGGTACCACCTAATTTTCAGTATTTTGTGGGTTTTTATCGTATTGTTTCGTCGAACTGGCTGTAAATTAGTATTTTGTGTTCTCTCCACAAAAAATATGAATGTATGTCCATTTTTTCGGATAGCCTCCAAATTTTTGGTATTTTGGGGTTCTTGAGTGCGTTTTTCAACCGAATTTGCTGCACTACTCCTCATGTTTGTAATATTGACATGAAATTTTGCACAACGTGCAAAGTTGAGCATTTTGATATTTGCTTTAAATCGATTTACATAATTTTGACTCATTTTAACAAACGAATGACATGTCTGGTAGCCCCCATATGAGGATACCCCCAATGCTTAGTTTTTGTGGGGGTTTTGGCCGGATTTTTTCACCGAATTGCCTGTAATTGTGTATTTTGGGTTCCTAATAGGTACCAAATTTCTCTACAAAACATTATATATAGGTCCATTATTTCGGGTAGCCCCCATATAGGGGTTCCCACCAAGTTTCGGTATTTTGGGGTTCTTGAGCGCGGGTTTCAACCGAATTCGCTGAAATTTGCTACAATGGGTTCTTATTGGATTCCAATTTTCTTCACAACAAAACATAAATGTAGGTCCACTATTTCTGGTAGCCCCTATATAACGGTACCCTCTAATTTGCAGTAGTTTGGGGGGTTTTAATCTTCCTCGCGTTTTTCAACCAAATTAGCTGAATTTTAAGGTCATATGGGAAATTACAAAATTCTTTTAAATTTCCATTAAAAAAATTTTGAAAAATTTTTTTGCGAGCACATTTATGCTTTTTGGTACATAGGTTAAGAAAAATATGCTGATTCGAAACCTGTTCTTGTTCACAAATTCGGATGCTGCGCACAAAAGTTATAGCGGTTTTAAATCTTGTATTTCAAATATATATTAAATGGATTCCTTTTTGTTGTAATTCGCGAATTTCTTCACAACTGGATAAACAAATTTGTTTTCTTTGCATACTTGTCAATTCACATTGAAATACTGTACAATATTCGCGAAAAAAAAAACAAAAAGAAGCATAATTATATGTGAAAACAAAATAAATTAATTTTTCAATTAAGGCAGAACTTTTTTTGAATTTTCAATTTTTAGTATGGTTAAGGGAATACCGTTTTGACTTAATCTTCTAAAATATATGACGCTTTCTTCTGCAAATTCTTTTGCATGATTGTTAAATATCGGTAGATTCATCTGATAAGAGTTTCGACGTTAAAAATGATTAAATATATTGCACTTACAATACATAAAAATGATCAATATTGAAAAGCATGCTATTCGCGTTGTCGTAGAAATCAGTTGTTGCGCATGTGGTTTTCGTATAAATCGAATCAATCTCTTCCAATAATTATGAATTTTTCAATGTTTCATTTAGCGGCAAAAGTGTGCCGCTCGATGCACTTTACTGTGCAAAAACTTTAAAAATGGCTAAAAATGACGCATCCGATTTCAGTAATCTCCTCTGAAAATACACAAACGGGCACCTATTTTAAAATGATCGGTTAAGAACCGCGGATGTGCCTCCACAATCGACTGGATAAAATACGCATATTATTCGCGTATCGATATATTTTTGATCTATTTTCACACAGATTCGCGAATATGATAACACAAGCATGAATGTATTTAAAATCAATTCGAAGAAAAACGCGATTATATACGCGAATTTGTCAAAATATGTTTTTGCAGTTTTTCCCACATTCAAGGTAACTATATCCGCCGTTTTATTGGGCGGAATTGAACATGGCTGGATCATTAGATCCGGCACGTAAAAAAAACGTGGGGTTCCACGGAATTTGTATGGACTTTCATAAATTTAGACTCAAAAAATATGTTTTTTATAACAAATATAATATAATAAACTTACGCACCAAATTTTCGTCTTTGGAACCCAATTGCAAAGAAGCTACGGTGAATACATTCATGAGATATACACTAAACGAAGTAAAATCACGAGTTCTACAATCCTATAATTACTTTAGTCCGTTATCTGCATCCTAAATATAAGAAAAAATCAAAAAACACCGAAAATCCGGCTTCAAAATGTCAGCATCCATTTCGGGTGGATGCAGTGATTATATCGAAAAATCATACATTAGAACCATGTTGTCCATGGGGTATTCTGCAACTTAGTCACTGTTCACATATGCGTGCGTTGTGTAGTTTAGCCACAAATCAGGAAGGAACAAAAAAAAACTCGTTGGCTTCAACGCATTTTCACCCATTTTTTTTTTTACATTAACACTTTCACAGCTTCCACCGAACTTATTATTTATTACCAATATTTTATGATTTTGACAAGAACACTTCATATTATAGAAACGAATATTCATATTTCGCGATTTATAAACATGCAAACCTCAGGTTCAAGGAATTTAAAAAAATTTTGTGATTTCCCATATGCTGAATATACCCAAGATGGTGAAGGGTATCATATAGTCGGCCCAGTCCGACTTTACTACTTTCCTTACTGGTTTATATTAAAATAGTTATCTGATTTGTTCCGCGTTTTGAGTTTGGTTCTAAGACTCTGTTGTAATCATTTCACCTGCGGAGGATAGCGAGATAAAAAATAGAACTTAAGGTTCGATAATGGACTATAGCATAATTTAGACCTAGTCCCTGTGTGGAGGTTTCAGAAGGAGAAGGAATTATCAATTAAAAATTTCTGAAATTTGTATTATGGCTTACATAATCCGTTTTTAGACATGTCGGTATAGGTCCACTTTTTGGTATGTTCCATATATTTTCATTTCTAGTACCTGTCAGTATATCTATGGTGGAGGGTATCCAAGTATCCGGCCGAACTTAACTCTTTTTCACTTGTTCACATTACTACTATCACAGCTTCCACACAACTTATTATTTACTAACAATATTGTAATATTTTGACAAGAACACTTCATTTTATAGAAACGAACTCAAATTATGTGCAATATATTCATATTTCGCGAGTTATAAGCTTGCAAGCCTCAGTTTCAAGGAATTTAAAAGATTTTTGTAATTTCCCATATATTTATTGATTATCTTAAACGTATACCCTCTTTATTAATACTTTACTTTGGGGCGTATTAACATCTCTGCATATTTAAATGAATAATTAATGCCTTTCCACGGCAAACTATTCCAAGAAACACCCTTTGAGGTAGCATTTTCTTTTTGTCGATATGGTCCAGTTAAATGACTGAAAATAGAATAGCCGTATTAATAAGACACAGAAGGTAATCATGAGAGCTCTATACCAAAAATAACAATCAGTGAACCACCAACCACCTTCATACGATTGGGCACAATTAGAACTGGCAGTATCATTATCTTCGTCGAAGGTACTAAATTGTAGTCCCAAATGTTTTGACAGCTTATCTTCAATTGTTCCGCTATGAGCACCCAAATATTTCAATTTATATTTTTCGGTTTCGTTGCCAATCTGAAAACCATCATAGATGGCGTAACGTTCTTCATCATCCCAGGATTTTAAAATAACCTTTAATTCGACGATTGGAACAGCTGTGATTAGTTTATGTAATTTTTCGAGGCCAATGAAAAATTCTCCATGTGGTGGATTGCCGAATCCGTTTTTATATTCGGTCCAGTTTCTGTAAAAATTAACAGAACCATCCATGCGTCGCAAGATTGTTGTCCAGTTGAACCTAAATTATTTAAAACCAAACAAATATGCTATTAAATACGATTATTATTTTTTAACTATTTTTTTAAATTATTTGTAAAGCATTTTTTTCAGAAAATATCGAGCTTTTACAATCCCATATCATGCCTAAGGCTATTCGATAAACATTTTCTTTTTAAATATTGACTACTTTTTGGAGTCATTGTAATAAATTCAAATTGAGCGTATACACCATAGATTCATTCATGTGTCAATTATTTGTATATGTAATTTAAATAAATCCATTGATATTTTAAATGTTACCTACCCATCATTAAGTTCCATATTAAAATTGATGACACCATTCATCCACTCAGCGTGTTCCTATAATTTCTTCAGGTCTTTGTCATGTTTTTGTTCTCTGAAATTAGAAAAAAATGTGAAAATGTATATGACGTGTGGGCATTTCAAATCATGCATATTTTGAAGATTTCATAGACATAACTGTTATTCCTATACAAAATTAAAAACAAACCATTATGAAAAGTAGTACAGTCGAACGTGGCCGACTATATGATACTTTTCACCACTTGGGGTATATTCAAGAGATGCATCTGAACACACGTCGCATTTTTGAAGGACAATTGACATTAAATGGGACGAACTTAAATATGTGATCCTTTCTATATTTGAACCGACTTAAATCAATCCATACAATGGGACAAAATTTCTTTAATCCAGTTAAGGGGGAGTCCCCTTAAATTGAAAAAAAAAAAAATAAAACAAGTGAAAAAGCGTTAAGTTCGGCCGGGCCGAACTTTGGATACCCTCCACCATAGATATACTGACAGGTACTAGAAATGAAAATATAGGGAGCATACCATAAAGTGGACCTATACCGACATTTCTAAAAAGGGATTATGTAAACCATAACAAAAAATGCATTAATTTTTAATGGATAATTATATACTATGGCTAATCGAAATATTGGTTCTACACCCCATGTTTCTTTGGACTAAATCCGTTACAAAAATTATTACATCAGAGTCTTAGAACCAAACTCAAAACGCGGAACAAATCAGATAACCATTTGAATATAAAAAACGGGGTTCTATGGGGACTACCCCAAAATAGGGGCGAATATTAATAATTTTTGGTAGAGAGATTTGGTACCATATACGACTACAAAATACCAATTTGCAGCAAATTCGGTTGAATAACGCGTTCAAGAACCCTAAAATACCGAAAATTGGGGGTACCCTTATAGGGGGGCTATCCGAAAAAATGGACCTATATTCATAATTTTTTGTGGAGAGATTTGGGACCTATTAAGAACTCAAAATACTAAATTATAGCTAATTCGGCGGAAAAATACGATCAAAATCCTCAAAATATTGAAAATTAGGAGGTACCGTTATATGGGGGCTACCAGAAAAAGTGGACCTATATTTATAATTTTCCGTGGAGACATTTAGTACCCAATAAGAACCCAATGTAGCAAATTTCAGCGAATTCGGTTGAAAACGCGCTCAAGAACCCCAAAATACCGAAAATTGAGGGGTACCTTTATATGGGGGGTACCAGAAAAAATGGACCTATATTTATAATTTTTAGTAGGGAAATTTGGTACCTAATAAGAACTCAAAGTACCAAATTTCAGCGAATTCGGTTGAAAAACACGCTCAAGACCCCAAAATTGGGGGGTACCCTTATATGGGAGCTATGCCTAAACGTGGACCGATATACCCCATCTTCGAACTTGACCCGCCTGCAGATAAAAGACGACTCTATGCAAAATGTTGGGGCTCTATCTCAATTCGTTTAGACGCTAGAGTGATTACAACAGACAGAAGGACATGCTTAGATCGTCATAGAATTTTTCGCTGATCAAGAATATATATACTTTATAGGGTCGGAAATGATTATTTCGATGCGTTGCAAACGGAAAAACAAAACTAATATACCCTCCATACTATGGTGGAGGGTATAAAAATTAGTCTAGTTGTGGTGCATTCGGAGTGTATATTACAAATCTACTTAACGCCTGTTTATATGATTAAAATAAATTCGTGGTATATAATGTTCAAAGGAAAATGTTTAGGGATATTTTCCTTTGAAACCCCATTTTTGTAATTTCCTATTTTGTGATACGTTCAATAATATTTTACATACCTCTTGGTCAGATCATGAAGTCTGAAATAAAATAACGGTCATCATTAGTTGCCTGCCACAATCTATTTCTAAAGAAATACTTACTTTTCATTAAGATTTTCTGATTGCGTCAAAAGGGTATTTACTTTTATAAATAAATTCTTCCACAAAATCAAACGATGTTCATCTTCATAGGGATTCTAAACGAAATTGGAATACAATTGTTTGTCGAAACAAATTAGTTGGTTAATGTTTTAATTTTATTTGCATTTTTTGCTTACATAGTATTCCTCGCTGGTTGCGTTATCAGCTGCATTATTACAGTTGATTAGACCTTTTAATAGGACTATTACGAATAGCGTTTTCATCGAATGTTCGATTAACAACATATTGGATTGTACTGATTATATTCGCAATAGTAATTCCCTTTAAAAGTGGAATCTGAAATTTATAAAAATTCAGATTGATTTGTTTTGATTATTATTATACCCTCAACCAGAAGGTGGAGTGTATATTAAATATATCATTCAGTTTGCAACACATCGAACCGTATACCCCATAAAGTATATACATATATTCTTGATCAGAATGAAATTCTATGTGGATTTATACGTGTCCGTCTGTCTGTTGAAATCACAATAAAAAACGCAATATTTGAGATAGAGCTTTAAAATTTTGCACTGGCATTGCTGTTACTCTTAGGATGGTTGGTATTGCAAATGATATATCGGTCCACGTTTTGGTATAGCTCCCATATAGCGATACCCCCTAGTAATCGGTATTATAAGATTTTTGACATGTTTTTCAACCGAATTGGCTGTAATTTGCTACGGCCGGTTCTCATTGGGTATCAAATCTTCCAACGAAAAATGATCAATATTGGTACCCTGACTTTTTCAGTATTTTGGGAGTTTTAGACACGTTTTCAATAGAATCAAATTTAAATTCGTCATTATTGGCCTATGTTTGGGGTTAGCCCCAATCTAATGATATCCCCAAATATTCGTTATTTTGATGGTTTCAACCTAATTGGTTGTGCTTAGTTATTTTGGATTGTGGTATGGTGATTAATTACTAAAAATTGTCAAGCTTGGCTCACCTTTTAGGGAAGCTCCCATATAACGTTACATCCCAAATTTCAGTATATTGGGACCTCGGACACGCGCTTTAATTAAATTATCTGTTATTTTATACTTTGGATTCTCATTGAGTAGAAAGTCTTTCTATCAAAAATTATCAATATTGACCCAATTATCCGGGTAGTCTCTATGATTCAACTGAATTCGCTCTAATTTGATTTATCAAATTCTTATGGGGTGTCAACCTTACCACCAAAAACTATAAATCTCAATTTTTAGTTTGGTATATCTCTTATAGGTTGGTATCTTCCCATTTTGAAAACTTTAACCGACTTTTCTCTGTATATGTAATTTGGAACACTACAACATAGTCCAGTTATAAATGTACCGATCGACTTTAGGAATTTTGAATGGAGGATATAAAAAGTTCGGCCCGGCTGAACTTAACGACGTTTTTGCTTGTTTTTTATTAAGATTTATTATTAAGGAAATTCGATGCTAAATAGTCTGACTCATTCTTATCACTTAAATGGTCACACTAGTCTCGTGTGAATTAGAATTCATTCCCAGCACAAGCTATAAAATCAAAAAAAAAAAAAACTCGTTATCAATTATTCTTATCAATTTAGCCTATAACATATAATGTAATAGTATTAATTAAACGTGCCTGTGCAATTTGATATTTTCCGTTCTCTTTCTAACCAATAAGGAAAGTAGTAAAGTCGGACTGGGCCGACTATATGATACCCTTCACCAAATTTATGTAAAATCGGACGAAAATATATATGGGAACTATATTTAAATCGTAACGGATCTTCACGAAACTTAGCGCAAATCATTTTAGACTCAATTCAGTACGTTATGCCAAATTTCGTGTAAATGGAAAATTACATATGGTCTTTGGTGCACTATTTACATTAAATCGGACGAAAATATATATTGAAGCTATATCTAAATCTGAATCGATTTTCACGAAACTTAACACAAATCATTCAAGACTCAATTCAGTACGATATGCCAAATTTCGTGCACATCGGAGGATATATAGGGACTTTGGTACACCATTTACATTAAATCGGACGAAAATATATATGGGAGCTATATCTAAATCTGAAACGATTTTGAGGAAACCTAACACACATCATTCTAGACTTTATTTAGTACGCTATACCAAATATCGTGCAAATCGAAAGATGTCTAGAGACTTTGGTACATCATTTACCTGAAATCAGACGAAAATATAGATTGAAGCTATATCTAAATCTGGACCGATTTTCGGGAAACTTCACATATCATTCTAGACCTAATTCCGTACGTTGTGCAAAATTCCGTCCAAATCGAAAAATATTT
Organism: Musca vetustissima; assembly: GCF_032173495.1. NCBI lineage: Eukaryota > Metazoa > Arthropoda > Insecta > Diptera > Muscidae > Musca > Musca vetustissima. Next base: position 11,393 of record NW_026884441.1, on the reverse strand, counting down.
AGGGACTTTGGTGCACCATTTACATTAAATCGGACGAAAATATATATGTGAGCCATATCAAAATCTGAACCGATTTATCCCAATTTCAATAGCGTTAGTCCTTGGGCCAAATAAATTACCTATGTTGAATTTCATCCAATTCGGATCATAAATGCATCCTGTACTTTGTTTACAATTTAACATGGACAGAAAGACGGACGGACGTGACTCTATGCATATTCTCAAAAGGAATTATGTGCCTATCTCGTTTCCTTTTGCCTGTTAAAAAATGTGATGAATGGTATAAAATTCACACTGTGAAAACAACAACAAAAATTTATTCAGGGGTTCTAATGCACAAATTCTTTTTAGTTGGAGTCCCTGGACCATAAAAATACGTTTGGGTCACTTCGTACATTTTTTATGTGAAAATATGCATATTTCACTTATTATAGTTTATTTCTAAATAAGGACTTAACAAGTTAAAATACAGCAAGTGAAAAAGCGTTAAGTTCGGACGGGCCGAACTTTGGATACCCTCCACCATAGATATACTGACAGGTACTTGAAATGAAAATATAGGGAAAATACATCGAAATTTCTACAAACCGATTATGTAAACCATAATGTAAAATATAAAACAAATTTCAGAAATTTTCAAGTTCGAAGATGGGGAATGAGCGGGATTTTAATATAAATATAAAAAAGGGAGTTAAATGGGGACTACCCCAGAAAGGGGGCGAATATTCATAATTTTTGGTGGGGAGATTTCTTACCACATACGACTTCAAAATACCAAATTGCAGCGAATTTGGTAGAAAAACGCGCTCAAGAACCACAAAATACCGAAAATTGGGGGTACCCTTATATAGGGGCTATCCGAAAAAATGGACCTATATTTATAATTTTTAGTGGAGAAATTTGCTAGAACTCAAAGTACTAACTTACAGCCAATTCGATGAAAAAATGCGACCAAAACCCCCAAAAATTCGGAAATTTGGGGGTACCGTTATATGGGGGCTAGCAGAAAAAGTGGACCGATATTTATAATTTTTAGTTTAGATATTTGGGACTAAATAAGAACTCAATGTTCCAAATTTCAGAGAATTCGGTTGAAAAACGCGCTCAATAACCCCAAAATTCCGAAAATTGGGGGTACCCTTATATGGGGACTATCCGAAAAAATTTACCTATATTTATAATTTTTTGTGGAGAGATTTGGTACCTATTAGGAACTGAAAATACTAAATTACAGCCATTTCGGTGGAAGAATACGATCAAAACCCCCAAAATACTGAAAATTAGGAGGTACCGTTATATGGGGGCTACCAGAAAAAGTGAACCTATATTTATAATTTTTTGTGGAGATATTTAGTACCCAATAAGAACTCAATGTACCAAATTTCAGAGTATTCGGTTGAAAAACGCGCTCAAGAACCCCAAAATACCGAAAATTGGGAGGTACTGTTATATGGAAGCTATGCCTAAACGTGGACCGATATATCCCATCTTCGAACTTGACCTGCCTGCAGACAAAGGACAGCCCTATGCAAAATTTCAGCACCCTATCTTAATTCCTTCAGAAGATAGCGTGATTACAACAGACGGACGGACATGGCTAGGTCGTCTCAGAATTTTACCCTGATCAAGAATATATATACTTTATAGGGTCGGAAATGAACCCTATTGAAATTGGAGAAAATCAGTTCATATTTATATATAGCTCCCATATATAGTTTCGTCCGATTTTATGTGAATTATGCACCAAACTCCCAATATTTGTCAGATTGAAACAAAATTTTGCACAGAGTACTGACTTAGGTCCAGACTGATGTCTGCGAAGTTTTGTTAAAATCGGCTCAGATTTAGATGTAGCTCCCATCTATAGTTTCGTACGATTTTTTGTGAATGATACACCAAACTGCCAATATTTGTCCAATTAGGACAACATTTTCTCCCTTATATGGGGACTATCCGAATAAAATTGACCTATATTTATAATTTTTTTGTGGAGAGATTTGGTACCAATTAGGAACTCAAAATACTACATTACAGCCATTTCGGTGGAAAAATACGATCAAAACCCAAAAAATACTGAAAATTAGGAGGTACCGTTATATGGAGCTACCAGAAAAAGTGAACCTATATTTATAATTTTTTGTGAAAACATTTAGTACCCAATAAGAACTCAATGTACCAAATTTCAGCGTATTCGGTTGAAAAACGCGCTCAGGAACCCCAAAATACCGAAAATCGGGAGGTACTGTTATATGGGAGCTATGCCTAAACGTGGATCGATATATCCCATCTTCGAACTTGACCTGCCTGCAGACAAAAGACAAACGTATGTAAAATTTCAGCACCCTATATCAATTCCTTCAGGAATAATTATTGCAATATCGTATGTTTTTGCATTTATACTCCCATTTATACTCCTTAAGTACATTAATATGTAAAAGTGAGATAAAACCACGCTTACTACAAGTCGAACACGATTATAGTAAACACTGGATATACTGAAAAAAATGTTTTCATATGCCACTTTTTATTTTTAATCAATCCTGAAAAAAGTAAAAAAAAGTAAATTTTTGATAGTTTATATTCTAAGGGGAACTCAAGTGCGCCATTTCCTTTTCTCCACTATTTAGATTTTTTTTCTTATAATCTTTCCTTCGACAACCTATTTGCGGTTTAAGAGTCACGTTATTCATTTTGTAATCGTTTTAAAATACGCCTTGATTTTTTAAATTTTTTTATTTCTTTAATTTTATTTTCAAAGTTTAGAGTTTGGCAAAGATTTTCACCGCTTTTAAGACACTTTTACGCAAAAAATCTTACAGATTCATAAAATTCGACATGTTTTCTTTTTAATGACATCAAAAAATATTTTATTTTCCAAAATTGAAAAAATGACGTTTTGCCCAAAAAACTGTCCAAATTACCTATAGTGCACTGTAACTTTGCCAATCCTCAAACGATTTACCAAATATATCTCTTGCTTGGAAGGAAAAATTCTACTCTTTGAAAGTAAACAAGTGATATAACGTTAAGTTCGGCCGGGCCGAACTTTGTTGGAATCGGTTCAGATTTATATATAGCTCCCATATATAGTTTCGTCTGATTTTATGTGAATGATGTACCAAACTCCCAATATTTGTCCGATTGGGACAAAATGTTTCACAGAGTACTGAATTAGGTCTAGACCGATGTCTACGAAGTTTTGTTAAAAACGATTCAGATTTAAATAAAGCTTCCATATATAGTTTCGTCCGATTTTATGTGAATGATGCACCAAACTCCCAATATTTGTCCAATTGGGACAAAATTTTTCACAGAGTACTGAGTTAGGTCCAGACTGATGTCTGCGAAGTTTTGCTAAAATCGGTTCAGATTTAGACATAGCTCCCATAGTAGATTCGTCCGATTTTATGTGAACGATGCACCAAACTGTCTGCGAAGTTTTTTTAAAATCGGTTCAGTTTTAGTTTCGTACGATTTTTTGTTAATGATACCCCAACTCTCAATATTTGTCCGATTGCGACAAAATTTTTCACAGAGTACTGAATTAGGTCCAGACTGATGTCTGCAGGGTTTTGTTAAAATCGGTTCAGATAAATAAAGTTTCTTCCCATTTTTTGGAAATGATACGCCAAACTACCAGTATTTTTCCGATGGAGCAAAATTTTGCATAGCGAATGCAATTGAGGAAAACATTATGTGTCATAAGGTTTGTTGAAATCGGTTCAGATTTTAATATAGGTCTTATATATATATTCGTTCGATTTTATGTATCTCCAAGTCTGTCCGTTTGACACGCAATTTTGCATTGATTTCAAAATGGTATACATATGGGATTTTTTCAATTGGTTCAAATATCGATCTAGGATATTGCAGATATTAACATCTCTTGCATGCTCTCAAAGTGGAGAAGGGTATCACATAGTCGGCCTCGTCCGACTTTTGACATTTCCTTAATTTTTTTTATTTTCCTCATATTCGAAAGCTTTTTTTAATTTTCTTCTCCCTAACACAATCAAAATTATACGTCTTTATATTATAAACTAGCGGGGCCCGTGGCGCTTCGCTGCCCTTGCTGAAGTTATCAAATTCAAATTTAGATATGGTCAATTAGAAAGCATCCTATATGCAGCTGCAATATTTACTAAATTTAATTTAAAATTAGGTAAACCCTTGTATTTTTATATGCTCGCATTAATGTCCATGTTGTAGTAGTTGTATAGTAGTTATTAAATAATTCGCTGTTTTCTGTAATGGTGGTAATTTTTGTTTTTTCGCAAAGTAACAATCATTCAAAAAATATATATTATCACCTCCATCTGTTACCTTCTCCACAAATTGTTTAGAAGCCTTGAAGAAAGTTTTTAGCTCTTAGTACTACAGTATAAAGGAATAAATATGCAGCCTCAAAAAACTCGATTTTTATACCCTTCACCACACTGTGGTACAGGTCTTTGTCCATATGTTTCTAACAGGCAAAAGGAATCGTGATACACCCATAGTTCCTTTTGAGAATATGCATAGAATAACTTTCTGAGTCGATTTACGCATGTCCGTCTGTCCCTCCTTCCGCCCATGTATTTTTGTTAACAAAGTACAGGTCGCATTTATGATCCGATTTGGATGAAATTTGGCACAGTTCACTTATTTGGCCCAAGGACGAACCCTATTGAAATTGGAGAAAATCGGTTCAGATGTAGATATAGCTCCCATATATAGTTTCGTCCGATTTTATGTAAATGATGCACCAAACTCCCAATATTTTCATGAAAATCGTTTCAGATTTAGATATAGATAGGTAAATAATGCGTCAAAGTCTCTATATATCCTTCGATTTGCACGAAAATTAGCATAGCGTACCGAATTGAGTCTAAAGTGATGAGGGCTAAGCTATGTATAGATCCCATATATATTTTCGTCCGATTTAAGGTAAATAATGCACCAAATTTATGTATGCAAAGTTTTGTTAGAATCGGTTCAGATTTAGATATAGCTCCCATATATGGTTTCGTCCGATTTTATGTGAATGATGCACCAAACTCCCAATATGTGTCCGATTGGGACAAAAGTTTGCACAGACTATGTATTTGGTGCAGACTGATGTCTGCGAAGTTTTGTTAAAGTCGGTTCAGATTTAGACATAGCTCCCATATATAGTTTCGTCCGATTTTTTGTGGATGATACACCAAACTCCCAATATTTGTCCGATTGAGCAAAATTTTGCATATCAAATGCTATTGAGAAAAAACGATGTGTGATAAGGTTTGTTGAAATCGGTTCAGATTTTGATTTAAGTCTTATATATAATTTCGTTCCATTTTATGTAAATGCAGAAAGGCCTTTGCCTGTTTGATTTACACGATTTAAACAAATGTTATATGCAACGGTTGCTCAATTAGATCCATGTGCTTATATATAGCTCCCATACATAATTTTACTCGATTTCATACAAATGGTACCAAAGAATCCAACGTTCTTTTGAACGTTCCTTACTGGTTTGAAATAACAGTGGTGTATCTGAATTTACCCTATCCCAGTCTCTGACTTTTTCCAGGTGATAAATCGATTTATAATTAAAATGATTTTTTTTTTTTTTTTTTTTGAAATCCAAATAACACTTTGTTTGATTTTGTTCAAAATAAAATTTTTTTCACAAACTGACAAAAATGGAAAATTATAATGTCAACCAATTTTTTTCAATTCTACACAATTTTTATTTTAATGTACATACATGCATATGTATTTATTTCAAAATATATCCTCATCATTCGAAAGTATTTCCTCATCGTATGATGAGTATTTGTATCCATGTTACTCAACCATATTTTCAAGTCGCTACGTTAAGATATACCCATAGAAAACGTTCTACATATGTATGTACATTCTTTCAGATGTATGAATACTTCTGATGCTATTACTCCTCAGTTTTTTTCCAACCTATGTTACTTCCATGGGATCGTGAACATTTTAATAAAATCTGCTTAATGGTCTTTGAGTCCACAAACAATATTTTTTCTATTTTCTACGTATAAATTTAAATGCAATGAGTTGTGCATTTTCCCTTGTCCGCGGTCTGTCGTGTGGATGATGCGTATTTACACTCACGGTACTCAGCAATACTTTGAAGTCGGTGTCTGTAACCGTACTTAAGATATGCACGATTTACATGTTCATAATTTTTGAGGTATGATCACGTTCGATGCTATAACAACGCATCCTCGGGATATCTTAGAAGTGGAATCTTAGCATATGTTATTCCCAGGGCATGTTATGACGTTATGTGAAAATCTCAGTCAAATCTTTTCAGCATTTTAGAGTCTAAAAACGAAATATTTTCAATTTTTAATATGCTGATTTTTAAAATGCAGTAAAAAGTGCATTTTCCGTTGATCGTACCATGCTCTTTTTTGTATGGATGGTGTGTATTCACACCTTCGTTATTCAGGCAAATTTTGAAAACGGTATCTGTAACCGTTCTTAAGATAAACGCATATTATATGTTCAGAAATTTCGAGGTATGTTTACTATTGATGCTATAACTCCGCATCCACGCGGAATTTTAAAAGTTTATATAGCCTATGTTATTTCAGGGCATGCCCCGACATACAGTGTAAATCTCATTAAGATCTGTTCAGCGGTTTTGGCGTCTATCGGTAACATACAAACAAACAAACAAATTTTTTTCTATTTTATATATATAGAAGAAGATAGATTCATCGTATAGTCAGAAAGAAAATAAATTTTGTCTTTTTATATGTATTTTTTCGTATTTCTACCACTGTAACTTTGTCAATCCTCAATCGATTTACCAAATATATCTCTTGCTTGGAAGGGGAAATTCTACTCTTTGAAAGAAAACAAGTGAAAAGAGGTTAAGTTCGGCCGGGCCCAACTTTGGATACCCTCTACAATAGGTATACTGACAGGTACTTGAAACGAAAATATAAGGAACATACCAAAAAGGGGACCTATCCCGGTTATTCTACAGACCGATTTATGTAAACCATTATGTACACCATAAAAATCTGAAAACCCCAAAACGTGGACCGATATTTATATCGCACGATAGAGGGGAACATGTCAATAGAATCCTCAAATTATTGCAATTTATAATGCAAAGTTATATGAGTCTATGTCTGAAGGGGACCAATATGGATTACATAGTGTAGAAATTAGCGAATATTTGGTATTATCTTTATATAGGGGCTATGCCTAATTAATGGCCGAAATCAATATTTATGTTTTGTATATCAATACTTTCCTTCTGGAGGTATCATTATATGAGGGAGGTTCTTAAAAAATGGACAGCTTAATATGCATTTGTAGGCTTACATTTGATTTTATTTGAATTTTCAAAAGGAGTCATATCTTTCTTTAAATGTTACAAGTAACTGCAGAAATCTATAATGCCAGACACTACAGTGTAGTGTAGGGTATAAACATAGAAGCTAATTTCAATGGTGTCATGTTGCGGAACATATTATAATTTTGCACAATGACAAACAAAAAAAAAACCAAAAAAACATATTTGTAATGCCTCTTTTGCTGTGTCAACCAATTTGTGGGCCATGAAACAAACATTGTATAAGAGGAAAATTTCTTGTACGTACTCCATTCCGAGTGCGTGTTTTTTTCCACTCTGTATGATATGTGGCATTATTCCAGCAATGTAAGAGCTATTTTCTGCTCGTATATTTCTTCACAGTAAGCACTTTATAATATTTTTTAAGAATTTTTATCTGAGTATGTGTCAAATGTCACTAAATAATGAGCAGAAAAAAAAAACTGTCGGGAAATTCCAAAGACGAAAACCAATGAAACAAAAGTTATGATTTGTCGTCAAATATAACTTCCAACACATTCTATAACTCATGGCAAGGAGAACAGCATGAGAAAATTGATCACATATTTCGGCCGCAGTTCAATGGATGCCTTAAAAACATAACAACGAAAACAGTGCACATATATGTAAATGTATAATTTTGTATTTATTCTAGACAATTTTTGTATTATCGTGAATTTGGTAGCATTTAGCAAAGATATACTAACAATATTTTCATTAGAAAATACGATGGAAGCAATTTACAACAATTATTAAAATTTGTTGCTACAAAAAATTTAGGCAAGCGAGTAAGTCGGACTATATGATACCCTTTACTAAACCAGTAAGGAAAGTAGTAAAGTCGGACGGGGCTGACTATATGATACCCTTCACCACTTTGGGTATATTCAACAGATGGGATCCTAACGGACGTCGCATTTTTTAAGGACCATTAACATGAAATTAAACATGTCATTTTGCAACCCATACTAAATTTTGGTCAGATATAGAGTTGCTTCTTGTAATGCGACAAAATTATGTAAATAATAATGTATAATAAAGCAAAATATCGAAATCTAAACCGATTTCATCAGCCACATTTTGAGTTCTTCATTTACTTATAAATCCAAATTTCGTGTAAATGGAAGGATATAATGACTTTGGTGCACCATTTACACAAAAACTGACGAATATATATATATATATACTAGCGGGCCCGGCAAACGTTGTCTTGCATAGCATTATTATTGATGTATAATTTAAAAATATAATTCAAGATATCCCAAAATTAAGCTACACTCCACGATTTAAGATAGTGCTCTGAAATTTGCACATACATTGCTACTACTCCTACGATATTTGGTATTGAAAATGTTCAATATTAGTTCACTATGTAGGGTATCCCCATATAACGGTACCTTCAATATGAGAAATTGTAACGATTTTATCAACAGAATAGGTTGCAATTGAGCAGAAAGTGTCTGTACCATATATTATCAATATTGGCATATATTTCGGGGTACCGCCTATATAATGGTAGCCCTTAACATTCGGTATTTTGAAGATCTTGGGCACGGTTTTCAACAGCATTGCTTTTAATTTAATATAAGGGATAGTCTTGAGCAGAAAATCTCTCTACATAAAGTTATCAAATTTATATCAGTATTTGGCAGTGATTTTATATTTTTGATGATCATCGAGTAGAAAATGACACTCCACATTATATGATCCTTTGGGGATTTGGACACGTTTTTCAGCCTAATCAGCTGTAATTGGTTGTTTTAATTGGTAGCATAAATCCTACTAAAATTGTCAATATCAGTTCACTCTTCTGTATTTTGGGGGGTTTAGTCACGCGTTAAAACAAAATTTTATATTTTAGATGATCAGTGAGTACAAAATCTACATACTTAAATTATCAATATTGATCCAAGTTTCCGGGTAACACCCATATCATTTTCTTCATTTTCTCATGTGGTGTCAAATCTTCATACCAACAATTAATTAATCCCCATTCCCATTGTATGTCTAAATATAATAAAATATGTAATTTCGGGATATCTTGGGGTGAAGAATTATCTATTTAGGGCCAAGTTTTGATATAACATAAAAATACAGGTCCCGCCCCAGTTTCGGTTCTATAAAGACATTGACTGAATTTTCTTATAGAGTCAGCTATAATTAGGGATAACGGATTCCTGTGAATAAAAAACAGTATCCCAGAAATTATGGACTATAGATTAACGTTTTAGAAATACGTCATAATTATTTCCCGTTCAATTTTCTTAGGCATGGTTTTCAACAGAATTGCTTTTAGTTTAATATAGGGATATACTTATTGAACAGAAAATCTCACTACATAAAATTATCAATATTGGCCCAAGTATCAAGGTAACGCTAACCCTAACCCTAATTTTACATTTTGGATGATCATTGAGTGGAAAATGTTCCTAACAAAATTTACCCATGCTTCCGAAAAGCCTCGATATAATGGAACTTCAAAATCTCCTTACAAAGAATTATCAATATTGGTCAAAGTTTGTGAATTGCACCCATATAATGGTATCCCCCATAATTTCTCATGTTGTGAAAAATCTTCCTACCAATAATTAATATGTCTCCATTCCCATTGTTGTAATTAAAATAGTTCATTCCGGGATATTGGGGGAGACACATTTTTGCGACAGAGTATCTACTAAGGTCCGAGTTTTGATATAGCATCTACATAGCATAATACCCCATTTATTATAATGTATTATAAAGACATTGACCGAATTAGGCATAACGAATTCCTGTGAATAAAAAACATCATTCCAGGAATTTTGCACTACAGCTTAACGTTAAAAAATGCCATAATTATTTCCAGTTCAATTTTCGGTATGTTGAATTTCTTACTCCCGTTTTCCAACTTGAGTGTTATCGGTAGTTAGCATGTTCAATACGAATGGGTAACATCGGACGTAGGTTTCCGTATAACCTTCAAGTCGCTACGTCATCGCTAATTTTTATAAAATTGCTGGTTTTTTGTTTGCTGAGCTTAATGATAGATTTTTGCAAAGAAGATATCTCGTATATTACACTGTGATAAACATTTGTGGTGTCGGATATATGCGAGGTAGGCATATAACCGTCTGATTTGATATTTCCCGTGGCATAGCAATATTTCAGGTACTTTAAGGAACAACATGTTCCTATTATTGTTATTTTCAATCAATTTAATCAAGTCATGGATCTTAGAATCAGAATACCCTGAATGGACACGAACTCTGATTTTCCATCCTTGCATTAGTCCCTAAATGTACTTGCATTCTATGGGCGACCTAAGTCAGGTCGTCTTCTCCTCGGCATCTTAATGTTATTAATTAATGACGTTAAGATGCCGAACAATAGTGTAACTATCACAGGGTCACTATCTCAATAGATCACAAAAGTAAAGAAAGTTCTCGCGCACGTATCGGTAATCGAAACTTAATCCATTCAGAAACTTAATTTGTGACTAAACATAAAATTTATTAAACTAAAAAAAATTCTGACAAAAAAAGCAATTTGAATGTATGAATCTACATTTTATTTAGAAAATATTTGTATTGGAAATATAAAAGTCAGCTTTTTGGAGATTTCCCGGCATTTATTCGATCTTTTCTCAACTTTTAAACCTTCCCTGAAGCTCCACGAACATTTCAAGACTAAGATAAGAAAAATCCGTTCAGCCGTTTTACCCAAAATCGGTCGAAAATATATACGGGAGCTGTATCTAAATCTGAACCGTTTTTCACAAAATTCAACACACATCATTCTAGACTTATTTCATTACGCTGTGCCAAATTTCGTGCAAATCGAAGGATATATAGAGACTTTTGTGCACTATTTACCTAAAATCGGACGAAAATATATATGGGACCTTTAACCAAAACTGAACCGATTTTCACGAAATATAACACACATCGTTCAAGCCTTAATTCAGAATGCTATGCCAAATTTCGTTTAAATCGAAGGATATATAGGGACTTTGATGCACTATTTACCTAAAATCGGACGAAAATATATATGAGAGCTATATCTATATATGAACCGA
>NW_026884440.1:0-55447 GCF_032173495.1 Musca vetustissima | reverse complement strand
CTTCTCCGTTGACTGGACGAGCTATACTTTTATTTATTCTCTATTTCAGTTTGTTTTTTAACTCAATTATTAACTGAACTGATGCCGACAAAACATCCGTTTCAATGAAAAGCTGTCAGTAAAACGTCAAATCGGATATACACGACTATAATACATCCGTTAACAATGGCAACGTCAAGTACCATGTCGAAGAAGTACCTATTTATACAATAGCAACAGAACAACAACATACCAGCAGAAGCAACAACAACAAGAACAAGAACAACACTGATGACGACAACAAACATAAGTAAAGCAAAATGAAAATAATATAACCGACAACCCACCATTCAGGCATTCATTTATTCAGCTTGGCATATCCAGCTTAATATTGAAATGTTAGACAAGTAGAGAATTTTATTGAAATATTACATTTGCAGTATAACTAAGTTTGTTTATTGCCATCGAATAAATGTCAAATAAGATAATATTGGCAATTGCGATGGCGGACAAAATTTTCAAATCAAACAAACAAAAAGTATGAAGCTCGGAACACTTTAAAGGTGAACCAATAATAATTTATAACAAGCGGGAAATTTCAAAGAAAATTTTTCGACGGACTTTCACATCGTTATGCATGTATTTCTAAATATTATTTTCCAAGGATTGTCACCAGGATTATTATATGCTGCACAAGTATATATCAAATGTATCATTCCGTTTGTAATAGATTGAAATATTCACCGGATATCCCATAGAATATATACACTGGTGGTCAAAACTAACGCAACTAAAATTGTCTTGTCTTCTTTCTAAACTGCTTACTTAGACCATAGTAGCATCTGTTGGTCATCACAATCCTTCTCCGAATTTCAAAACTGATGTCATTCGTTTTATTTATGGCGGTACCAAGGTATATAAAATCTTTAACTACCTCGAAGCTGTAGTTCTCAAGTTTCACAGTTGGTCCGAGTCTACAGGACGTCTTGCGCGTTGATACCATCAGCTTGGTCTTCTCGCCGTTTACTTCCAGACCCACTGTGGCAGACTCCTTTTCAATTTGTTCAAAGGTGGCTGCTACCGCTCGCAATGTTCGACCCATTATATCGATGTCATCGGCGTAGGCGAGTAACATGTGTTGTTTGGTGTACAGAGTGCCATTTCTGTTCACCTTTGCGTGCCGTATGATCTTTTCCAGCAGGACGTTAAAAAAAGATCACACGACAAACTGTCACCTTATTTCTCTATAGTTAGCACAAATCGTCTTGTCTCCTTTTTTGTGGACGGGACACAGCATGCTGAGGTTCCAACAATTGGGCATGAATTCATCTAGCCAAATTGTACTAATCACCTGGTGCATGCTCCTGACCAGCATCTGGCCACCAGCATAGTTCGGCTGGTAACCCATCGGCTCCTGCCGCTTTTTTGTTCTTGAGCCGATTAATTGCTTTTATAACCTTAACTTGGCTAGGTGGTATAAACTTGTTGTTATTTCTTCTTTTTTCTGAAAACACGTTTCTCCACTCTCCTTTTCTCCCGATAATTCTCCATGACGTTACGTGTTGCTACTGTCTGAAGGATTGCCCTATACGCTGCGTTTTTCATATCAGTAGCATTACGACACTGGGTTTCTTGGTGGTGGTTTTTGGTACCCATGTGTTGCTTTTGCTGCAGTTTGTGGGGAGAGGGCAATTTTTTGCCATTGTGCTTCTATACTATTATCGGGACAAGAAGAGCTTTCTTCAAGCAGGTGGATAAGTTGAGCGGAGTAGGCCCCGAATACCTGTTGTGTTTCCTTGTTGTATTAGATCGCACCTTTGCTGCTACATTAAGACGGATGCGTACCTTGGCTGCCACAAGGTAATGGTCCGAATCGATATGCGCTCCTCGGATCGATCAGACGTCTAAAACACTGGATGAATGCCTTCCGTCTATCACAACATGATCAATTTGATTTCTCGTTTCTTGATCAGAAGAGATCCAGGTGGCCTTGTGTATATCGAGATGCTTGCATATGGTGGTGCTAAGTACCATGTTTTTTGCGAAGTCAAGCAACCTCATGCCGTTGTCGGATGTTTCTTCATGAAGGCTGAATTTTCCGACGGTGGAGCCAAAGATATTTTCCCTTCCGATTTTTGCATTAAAATCTCCTAGCAGAATTTTAATGTCATGGCCAGGGCAACGGTCATATGCTGTTTCTAGGCGCTCGTAAAATTTGCTCATCTTTGTCTTCGGTCGGAGCATGGGCGCAAATGAGACTGATATAGAAGAACTTTGTTTTTATGCGGATTATAGCAATTCGCTCATTTACTGAAGTGGATCGTCTGATTTACTTACGCCAATCCCATTCCATCGCATTTCCTGTAAGGCAACAATATCGGCTTTGTACTTCTTGAGTACATCCGAACACGAACACTGCGCCTGTTCTGTACAACGTGCGCACATTCCAAGTGCAGATTCGCAGATCGTGGTCCTTTATACGTTTGCGGGGGTCGTCAACATTAGGGGTTTGGTTTTTTTTTCTTTGCTTTTTCATCGTAGGTTGGGTTTTCCGAGAGTGGGCAACTAACCCGACGCCTCAACCCATTTTTTAGAGTTCTTATGGGTGAACTCGCGGCACATATTAGCTCACTATTTCATCGATGAGGAGGGAGGTAATTTATTCAGTTCCTTTAGTTTTGTATATAAGTGTGTATTCTTGATCAGAATAAAATTCTATGTCGATGTAGCCATGTCCGTATGTATCTTAAAATCACGATAGAGCTCGCAATATTTAAGATAGAGATTTGAAATTTTGCAGAGAATTTATAGAATAGTTGGTTTTAAAATGGGATAGATTGGAAGCTTTGAAGGCACTTTTTTTCAACCTAATCAGCCACAATTTGGATTCTTACAGGGTAGAAAATATTACTACCTATAAGTCCCCTCAAATTTAAGGAATTTTGAAAGCACACCACGTAGTGGAAGGTATATAAAGTTACAAATATTGTCCCCTTTGAAGAAATATTCTTCAGATGCCAGGATTTTTTTCCTTTCATGATGCAGCACGCCATTGCAGTCGAAAAAATCTTCACATTTGATCAAGTGCATTCTCGACGTTTCCATTGGAGGTTATGTGGATTGTCGTTGACAATTGTCATGCGATATTGTTTTTGCTCCAAAAAGTTTGATTAGGTTCGACTAGGTCGAGCATTTTATCTCTCCCGGTGGAGAGAGTAGCCATTCAAAATATCTAACTAGTCTGTTAGCACGTTTCTTATAGTCTGAAAAAAGGAAATAGAACTTTCGACAACAAAAAAATTTAAAATAGAGCCGAATCCTTATATACGGGTATATCACAACACCCAATCATTTTAAATTTTTTTAATTGAATTTTAAATTGCAAAAACACATCGTTATACCATTTTACTTGTTCGTCCCTTTCATTTTGAAGGTGTTCAATGAAAATTCCAAAACACAGACGCCAGGGGATTTTGACGTTTTCTCCACACTTAGTAGATCGTGATTTCATCGATGACTCTCATTTGTTTTATGTTTTATTCAGGAACTTTCTTTTTTATTTTCTTCAAACTAGTATTACACGTGACTATAATCTCCATTTGAGGATACTTAATTCCATGATCCTATATTTCCCTAGCACTTTCACCTGTAATCTGACCAAAACACTACTAATGGTTCTTACTTACTTAGCTGGCTTGTTACAGAACGGTTGTTCCATAAGCCGAGCTTAAAAAAGATTTCCAAGCGCGTCGGTCTTGTGCGCAAATCCACCAATTTGGAAGACCACGTTCCAAGATGTTCTTTTCTACTTGGTCTTTCCATCTAATTCGTGGCCTTCCCCTTCTACGGGAACCATCAGTAGGCTCGTTTTTATATGCCTTTTGAGCTGGGGCATTTCCATTCATCCGCACAACATGGCCTAGCCACCATAGTCGCTGCAGTTCAATACGACTGATTATGTCGATAAATGGTAAAGGTCCTGGTTCATTTGACGCCGATATTCACCGTCGACGCAGATCGGCCCGTAGATCTTTCGGAGAATTTTTCTTTCGAACAACCCAAATGCTGCCTCATCTGCTTGCGCAAGTACCCATCCTTCTGATCCATATAATAGCACGGGTAGTATCAGCGTCTTGTAAAGTGTATGTTTGGTCTGGCGGGAGGTGGCCTTGTTTCTAAACTGCTTACTTAGACCATAGTAGCATCTGTTGGCCATCACAATCCTTCTCCGAATTTCAAAACTGATGTCATTTATTTTATTTATGGCGGTACCAATATATTACAGCCAAATACCAAATATTAAGTATCCCTTATATTAAATTAAAAGCAATTCTGTTGAAAACCGTACCCAAGATCTTCAAAATACCGAATGTTTTTGGATACCATTATATGGGCTGTACCCCGAAACATGTGCCAATATTGATAATATTTGGTACGGACGCTTTCTGCTCACTTGAAAAAAAGCGTTTAAATATCCTAGGAGTAGTAGCAATGTATGTGCCAATATCAGATCACTATCTTCAATCGTGAAGGGTAGAAAAAAACTAACTCAATATTGGACTATCGTTATGTGAATTATACATCAACAATATTGCTATGCAAGACAACGTTTGCCGGGCCCGCTATCTTTAATAAAAGGGAGCTATATCTAAACCGATTTTCACGAAACTTGCACCCATCATTCTGGATTCAATTTTCATTGAATCGGACGAAAATATGTATGCGAGCTATATCTAAACCTTGACCGATTTTTACGAAACTTGACCGACATCACTCTATGCTCGATTCAGTACGTTGTGCCAAATTTCGTGCAAATCGACAGATATATAGGGACTTTGGTGCACCATTTACATGAAATCGGGCCAAACTATATATGGGAGCTATATCTAAGTCGGGACCGATTTTCTCGAAACTTGGAAGACATCACTCTAGGCTCAATTCAGTACGTTATGCAAAATTTGGTGCAAATCGAAAGATATATAGAGACTTCGGTGGACCATTTACATGAAATCGCACGAAACTATACATGGGAGCTATATCTAAATCTGGACCGATTTTCACGAAACTTGGAAGACATCGTTCTGGGTCGAACGATATATAGGGACATTGGTACACCATTTACATTAAATCGGATAGGTACCAATTAGTACCAATATATTTACCTATCTGAACGGATAGGGCTGTCGAATGTGGCTTTATAGTTGACAAATAGGTGGTATGTGTCGATGTGTTTTTCGTGGGTCTTTTCCAGGATTTGGCGCAAAGTGAAAATCTGGTCAATGGTGGATTTGCCAGGTCTGAAGCCTAATGGTTTTCATTATGAAATATCTTCAATTCTAATAACATCCGTTTACAATAATCTCATCCACTACGTAACGTAAGCAATTATTTCGAAACTGTACCATAATTTATTCCAATCATTCACAAATGTGGTAATGTAGGAAATGCATAAACGAATCTCATATCTATGTCATATCATCATATCTGAAAGACATTCAGGTATTGTCCTTGCCAATAAATCCTTTAAGTGTCGGATATTGTTAAGCTAAACCACAACAGACAAACACACACAACCACAAGATAATGGCGGTAATGCGACTACCATAAGCCATTGTCATGACCTTTATTCTCTCTTTGAAGTATCATGACGAAGGCAGCATTTCTATATTGTTTATTATTGAGGGAACTAAACAAAAGCCTCAGCAGCTAATTTTCTTACTCCGGACATTTAGTTTTTTGTTTACACAAATGAAAAGCTTTTAAAATGATAAACGCTAGTCGCATTAACGAACATTATAGACAGATAATTTTCTAAAAAATCAGTAAGGAAAGTAGTAAAGTCGGACGGGCCGACTATATGATACCCTTCACCACTATGGGTATATTAAACAGGACTATTAACATGAAATTCGATGAACTAAAATATTTGATATTTATCTAAATGTGAATCGACTTAGATCAATCCATAAACATCTCACTCGTTTGTTACATTGGGACAAAAGTATGTAAATCGACTTCAAAGAAATATCAATAGGGCATCTGTTGAGCTATGTCTGTACATCTAGAAGATGCAACTACGTTATTCTATGCTCAATTTGGATGTTGTGCAAAATTGCATGTCAATCTGACAAACATGAGGAGTTTGATGCACCATTTACTTAAAATCGGTCGAAAATATAAATGGAAGCAAATATGAACCGATTTCAACGAAATCGGTTACACTAATTTCAGTACGTTTTGTTCCTATTAGCCATATATTGGTCCCTTGGTGAGTCAGTTACTTATAATCAATCGATAATATATAAGGGAGCAATATCTAAATCTCAACCGATTTTCACGAAACTTGACACACATCATTCTGGACTAAATTCAGTACGCTATGCAATATAAAAAAATTTAATCGGGCGAATATATATATATATATATATATAAATCTGATCCGATTTTCACGAAACTCAGCGCACATCATTCTAGGTTCAATTCAGCACGTCTAAATCTCACACATCATTCTGTACTAAATTCAGTACGCTACGCAATATAAAAAAATTTAATCGGGCGAAAATATATATATATATATAAATCTGAGCCGATTTTCACGAAACTCAGGGCACATCATTCTATGTTCTATTCAGCACGTTATGCCAAATTTCGTGCAAATCGAAAGATATATAGGGACTTTGGTTACATAAAATCGGACGAAACTATATATGGGAGTTATATCTAAATCTGGACCGATTTCCACGAAACACGACATCTCAATTCAGTCTAGGCTCAATTCAGTCTGTTATGCCAAATTTCGTGCAAATCGAAAGATATATAGGGGCGTTGGTGAGCCATTTATATAAAATCGAATGAAACTATATATTGGAGCTATATCTAAATCTGAACCGATTTTCACGAAACTTGCAGACATCATTTAAGGCTTATTTCCTTATGTTATGCCAAATTTCGTGCAAATCGAAGGATATATAGGGACGTTGGTCCATCATTTACAAAAAACGTACGAACATATATATGGGAGCTATATCGAAATCTCGACCGATTTTCTCGAAACTTACCACTCATCATTCTAGACTCAATTCAGTACGCTATGCCATATTTCGTGCAAATCCAAGTATATATAGAGACTTTGGTACACCATTTACCTAAAATCGGACGAAAATATATATGGGAGCTATATCCAAATCTGAACCGATTTTCAGGAAACTTGACACACATCATTGTAGACCTAATTCATTACGTTGTACCAAATTTCGTACAAATCGAAAGATATATAGGGACTTTGGTACACCATTTACCTTACATCGGACGAAAATATATATGGGAGCTATATCCAAATCTTAACCGATTTTCACGAAACTTTGCACACATCATTCTAGACCCAATTCATTACGCTGTACCAAATTTCGTGCAAATCGAAAGATATATAGTTTATATTAAATCGGACGAAAATATATATGGATCTGATTGATCCGATTTTTCCCAATTTCAATAGGGTTCGTCATTGGGCCAAATAAGTGACCTATGGCAAATTTCATCCAATTCGGATAATAAATGCGATCTGTACTTTGTTTACAATTTAACATCGACAGACAGACGGACGGACATGCATAAATCGACTCAGAAAGTGATTATATGCATATTCTCAAAAGGAACCATGTGTCTATCTCGTTTACTTTTGCCTGTTACAAACATATGCACAAAGACATAATACCCTGTACCACAGTGTGGTGAAGGGTATAAAAACAAACAGAATCTGATAGACATGCCAGTAACCCACTTACATATAATCAAGTTGATTCATCCCAAGTAAACTCCTTTCCTAAGAACAAGTGGAATGGTGAGACACTTCTAGGTTACTTTCAAATCTAAATTAATGTTATTGCAAAAATAATGACATTCTGATTGAAATTTGTATACAATCCTGAAGATTTTAATTTAATAAGTTAAAAAATAAGTTATAAAAATTTCATTACAAAATTTCATTTGAACAATATTTGTTTCGAAAACAACAGAGCTATAATAGTGGAATTTTTAAATCCACATACGTGGCTATTGAGATCACGATAGAACTCGCAGATAGAGCACATCCATTGCCACTACCCCTAGGCATTTGTATTCAAAATCTACATTTGGAAGATTTAATGCACGTTTTTTACCTAATCAGTTGTAATTTGATATTCTGGTTTCTCACCGGGAAGAAATGATGTATTATCGGCCCCGTCCGACTATACTACTTCGGTCACTGGTCTCACAGCCGATTCATATAATGCGTTTTCTTTCCAAAAATCAACAGTGCTAAGTATTATTACCAATAAACGTTGATATCAGTCCTTTTCATCATCATCTTTTCTCCCTAACTGATGGTTAATAAATCGGATCAGTATTGTATACAGAGGATAAGTTGTGATGACATTAACAACCAAACAAACCTCAAAACTAACCACATTTTGTAATTGTTTTTAAACATTTTCACATAAGAACAAACCCGGTTTCATTTTTTTTATACATAATGAGAAAAATACAAAATTCAAAGTGACAAATTAGTGTTCACGGTATTTTTTTCTTGTACGTCCCCTAACCTTTAATGACAATGACATATTGACCAACATCTGTTAAGTGACTGGCTAAATTAATTGTCCCTGTGTTTTCTCATTATGTTGGCCTTTCGGTTTTCTTTTTATAGCATTTGACATTCTAACAAAGTGAAAACATGACAGATCTGTTTTGGGGCTGTGTCTTTGCTGTTGTAGCAATTACTTAAGCTATGAAATATCAAAAGGGGAAATATCAGATTAAACAACAAAACAAGTGACTGGTTTTTTTCTCTGGAATAAAGGGCAAAGCACTGTGCGTTACATGGTATTTTAAATACAAACATAATTAGGTGAGCACTCTACACACTTATCCTACTGGCTACTGTGGGTATATACACTTTGAGGTGTCTGCTAAAATGTCTCTTAACAAAATTTGCATTTTAGTGCCCAAATCCATTTCTGACTCTTAAGAGTCAGGAATATCCGTCTGTTTAGTTGCTGCTTACCATAAATCTCAACAGGCAAAAGGAAATGAGATTCCTTTTGAGAATATGCGTAGAATCATTTTCTGAGTCGATTAATGCATGTCCGTCCGTCTGTTGGTGTTAAACTGTAAATAAAGTATAGGTCGCATTTATAATCCGATTTGGAGGAAATTTGACACAGCTCATTTGTTTGGCCCAAGGACGAACACTATTGAAATTGGGAAAAATCGGTTCCGATTTAGATATAGCTCCTATATATATTTTCGTCCGATTTAAGGTAAATGGTGCACCAAAGACCCCATATATCTGTCGATTTGCACGAAATTTAGTGAAACGTAATGAATTGAGCCTAAAATGATGTCTGCCAAGTTTCGTGAAAATCTGTCCAGATTTATATATAGCTCCCATTTATAGTTTCGTCCGATTTCATTTAAATGGTGCACCAAAGTCCCTATATATCTTTAAATTTGCACCAAATTTGGCATAACATACTGAATTGAGCCTAGAGTGATGTCGGTCAAGTTTCGAGAAAATCGGTCCAGACATAGATATATCTCCCATATATAGTTTCGTCCGATTTAAGGTAAATGGTGCACCATAGTCCCTATATATCCTTCGATTTACACGAAATTTGGCATAACGTAGTGTATTGAGCCTAGAGTTATGTCTGCCAAGTTTCGAGAAAATCGGTCCAGGTTTAGATATAGCTCCCATATATAGTTTCGTCCGATTTAAGGTAAATGGTGCACCAAAGTCCCTATATATCCTTCGATTTACACGAAATTTGGCATAACGTACGGAATCGAGCCTAGAGTGATGTCTGCCAAGTTTCGAGAAAACCGGTCCAGATTTAGATATAGCTCCCATATATAGTTTCGTCCGATTTCATGTAAATGGTGCACCAAAGTCCCCATATATCCTTCGATTTGCACCAAATTTGGCATAACGTACTGAATTGAGCCTAAACTGATGTCTGTCAAGTTTCGAGAAAATCGGTCCAGATTTAGATATAGCTCCCATATACATTTTCGTCCGATTTAAGGTAAATGGCGCACCAAAGTCCCTATATATGCTTCGATTTACACGAAATTTGGCATAACATACTGAATTGAGCCTAGAGTGATGTCGGTCAAGTTTCGTGAAAATCGATCGGTGAGATTTAGATATAGCTCCCGTTTGAAGTCGATTTACATACTTTTGTCCCATTCTAACAAACGAATGATATGTTTATGTATAGATCTAGGTAGGTTCTCATTTAGATATATATCATCAGCTGTTTAATATACCCATAGTGGTGAAGGGTATCATATAGTCGGCCCCGTCCGACTTTACTACTTTCCTTACTGGATTTTTCGAGTGTTATCGTACGCACCAGCCAGTAAGACAGAAAGCTGAACAGACATATGGACATTTGCCTCCACATAGGGTCAACATTTTGAAAATAAGGAAGTTACATAATTACTTGTTGAGAATCCGTAACAGATTTTCAAAACTCCATTCAAGTCCGAATATGTGGCCCATCTTTTCACACTCTCTGGCATATGGAGTATCAGATTTTTATCTACGAACAAATTCATGTTATATACATTCTCATCAAATTAGACCCGAAAAGTGAATGGCATATTAGTTCCTAAATATTTTCTAGCCCATAAATAGGCAACCACTCTCACAAAGTTTTATATAAAAGCTTCAGAAATGGCATTTAAATTTCCTTTGCATAAAGTACCATTTCCATTGAATCCTTTCGGTTAGAAAGTTTGACCCAAATTTAACAATAACTCTTTGTTGTTGGAGTTTTTTTTTCGGAAATATTCAACATTCTCATAATAGATATTCAAATTTCACTGATACCCAAGAGGCATTATATTTTACATTCTATCCACAAGCATTGTAACAATGAACACATGTTTCCGCATGCCAAAGAGTATAGAAGGAAGTTACAACAAGAACAACAACCACTTGAACTGATACTCTTTAATAATAGAAAAGTCAATTTTCAATATGAATACCTTGAATGTTTCGGTTTAGATAGCAACAGGTGATGAAATTTCATGCTTGATAACATGGTTGACCATCCTTCCGACAAGAGAATTAATAATAATGCTGATGAAAGGATATTTTGTTATGTGAATGAAATTATGTATGAATGCAACATTATTCGATATTTTTAAGGTCATAAAATTAATGATGATGAATTTCATGGCAGTTTATTAAGTATTAGTAGGGATTAATTTTATATAAATTAAAAGAATTGAAAGAGTAGCCCGTACAAGAATTTGTTTTTGGACGTATAGGTTTTCTCATGTGCTGCATATTGTCAAACAAGCTTGGTTTGTTTAAAAAAATATTTATTTAAGCTTCAAGCATAAGGCTTAAGAAGTAATTTTATGTATCACAGAGAATTACTAATGTATTTTATTTCCCATATGTATCAGTGAAACATGGGTGGCGTATTATTATTTTTAATTATTAATTCACTAAGACATGGTAGCGCATGATTACTATTAATTATATCTACTTATAGAATGATTACATTAT
The DNA here is from genome assembly GCF_032173495.1 of Musca vetustissima. Taxonomy (NCBI): domain Eukaryota; kingdom Metazoa; phylum Arthropoda; class Insecta; order Diptera; family Muscidae; genus Musca; species Musca vetustissima. Next base: position 43,908 of record NW_026884440.1, on the reverse strand, counting down.
GCGTTATTGTGCACAACTGAGCAAAAAACAGACGTTCGAATATTTCTAAATCTACTCCAAAGTATCTGACAGAGATTTGATTTAAACCCGATATTTATATGAAATGCATTTCTTATAGTATGAGTGTAGATAAATCCTTATTAGTTATAAGGTTATGAGGACAGCAATACATATTTATGGACCAATAAGAAAATTTTTTCATCAACATTTGTATACCCTTCACCACAGTGTGGCACAGGGTATTATGTCTTTGTGCATATGTTTGTAACAGGCAAACATAATCAAGATAGACCCATGGTTCCTTTTGAGAATATACATAGAATCACTTTCTGAGTCTATTTATGTATGTCCGTCTGTCCGTCCATGTATTTTTGTTAACAAAGTACAGGTCGCATTTATGATCCGATTTGGATGAAATTTGGCACTGGTCACTTAATTGGCCCAAGGACGAACCCTATTGAAAAGGGGAAAAATCGGTTCAGATTTAGATTTAGCTCCCATATATATTTTCGTCCGATTTAAGGTAAATGGTGTACCAAAGTCACTATATATCTTTCGATTTGCACGAAATTTGACACAGCGTAATGAATTAGGTCTAAAATGATGTGTGTTAAGTTTCGAGAAAATCGGCTCAGATTTATATATAGCTCCCATATATACTTTCGTCCGATTTAAGGTAAATGGTATACCAAAGTCACTATATATCTTTCGATTTGCACGAAATTTGGCAAAGAGTACTGAATTAGGTCCAGAATGATGTGTGCTAAGTTTCGTGAAATTCGGTTCAAATTTAGATTTAGTTCCCATATATAGGTTTGTCCGATTTTATGTAAATGGTGCACCAAAGTCCTTATATGTCTTTTGATTTAAACGAAATTTTGCATAGTGTACTGAATTGAGTCTAGAATGACGTGTGCCAATTTTCGAGAAAATCGGTTCAGATTTATATATAGGTCTTATATATAGTGTCATCCGACTTTAGGTAAATGGGGCACCAAAGTTCCTATATAGTTCGATTTGCACGAACTTGGACATAGAGTACTGACTTAGGTCCAGAATGACGTGTGCCAAGTTTCGAGAAAATGGGGTGAGATTATATACAGCTCCCATATATTTTTTCGTCCGATCTAAGGTAAATGGAGCTCCAAAGTACCTATACATCATTCGATTTGCACGAAATTTGGCATAGTTTCGTGAAAATCAGTTCAGATTTAGATATAGCTTCAATATATATTTTCGGCGATTTAATTGTGCACTAAAGACCCAAAGATTGGCTGATCGGCACACAATTTTGTACAATGTACTGTTACTATAACCTTTCGTGTGTCAAGTTTTCTTGAAATTGGTTCAGATTTCTTCTATATATACCTTCGTCCGATTGACACAACGAACTGAAATTAATATAAATTAATCTTTGGCAAGTTCCCTTGAAATCGGTTAAGATTTAGATATAGCATAGTTTCCATATATAGTTTCGACCTATTCATGTTTATTGCACACCGAATAATAAAAGGGTGCCTGATTGATATTCCATTTAAAACAGAGACGAATACCAAATAGCGTATGTAAGATTTGCTTTAAATATATTTACAAAATTTAGAATGGGTTGCAGAATGGCATGTGTTGGTATCGATGTTAGTCGGTTTACATATAGATAAAGATCGCACATTTAGTTCATTCAATTTCATGTCAACGTTTCTTCGAAAATGCGACGTGTGTCAGGATACATATGTAGAATATACACAAAGTGGTGAAGGGTATCATATAGTTGGCCCAGACCGACTTTACCGCTTTCCTTACTGGTTTGATTTTGGCATATTGCACAGGGCTTTTACCTCCCAAATAAGACTAACAATTCTATAGAAACTATAATAAAACGTCCTTTACCCTAAAAGTTACCATTTTATCATTATAATTTCACATTAAATTCTTAATGGACCTTATACATATCATAGGGCATATATTAAATAATAATTATAAGTTAATTAACCTTTACATAATTTAAATTAAATACCACTCTTCTGAATCTCTTGCAATATCTATAACATTTAATAAATTTCATAAGCTAATTTTCGAACAATTCGTCTAGACGAATATACGAACGAAACAAAAAATTCTTATCCTGTTTATATTGCAGAAAAAAAAACAATATACAAACAGAAAGTATTTTTTTTTCTAATTAAAAGAAAATTAATATCGAATTCCAGCTGTTGGCAACGTCGGCTATTTGCCAAAGCATCCATTTTTTTTTTTTTTTTTTTTTTTGTGACTTTGACCAGCTTACTTAAAGATATCAAAAATAATTTAAAAACACAAATGTTTTTTGCCAATTCATAATTTAAACTTTTTTCATAGCTTTATAAAGTTTGTACAGCGAGAAATGAAGAGGAAAATTTTTAGAATAACATTTTCGTGGCTTGAATAAATTAAATATACGATGGTGGTATACAACGATATAAATTTTGAGAAGATTTCTATATCAATATTGTTAATTTTTATTTGAAGAAGAGATTATAGTCAGGTACAATAACCATAGTCGATGGTAGAGATCCATCTTTCCTGAATTATGTTCCTTTTGTACTATACTGTATGTTATACATGGCGAATAATTTTTATACCCTCCACCATAGTATGGAGGGTATATTAATTTTGTCATTCCGTTTGTAACTCATCGAAATATTCATTTCCGACCCTATAAAGTATATATATTCTTGATCAGGGTAAAATTTAATATAAATCTAGCCATGTCCGTCCGTCCGTCTGTTGTAATCACGCTTCTGAAGAAATTGAGATAGGGTGCTGAAAATTTGCATAGGGTTGTGTTTTGTCTGCAGGCAGGTCAAGTTCTAAGATGGGATATATCGGTCCACGTTTAACCATAGCTCTCATATAACAGTACCCCCGTCTGTCCGTCTGTTGTAATCACGCTATCTTCTGAAGGAATTGAGATAGGGTGCTGAAATTTTGCATATGGTTGTGTTTTTTCTGCAGGCAGGTCAAGTTCGAAGATGGGATATATCGGTCTTAGTTTAGTCATATCTCCCATATAACAGTACCCCCCAATTTTCGGTATTTTGGGGTTCTTGGGCGCGTTTTTCAACCGAATACACTAAAATTTGGTACATTGGGTTTCTATTGGGTACTAAATGTCTCCACAAGAAATTATAAATATAAGTCCACTTTTTCTGGTAGCCCCCATATAACGGTACCTCCTAATTTTCAGTATTTTGGGGGTTTTGATCGTATTTTTCCACCGAATTGGCTGTAATTTAGTATTTCGAGTTCTAAATAGTTACAAAATCTCTCTTCACATAAAATTATAAATATATGTCATTTTTTTCGGATATACCCCATATAAGGGTACCCACCAATTTTCGGTATTTTGGGGTTCTTGAGCGCGTTTTTCAACCGAATTTGCTGCAATTTGGTATTTTGTAGTCGTATATGGTAACAAATCTGCCCACCAAAAATTAGTAATATTCGACCCCTTTTTGGGGTAGTCCCAATATAACCATCTTTTTATACCCTTCACCACACTGTGGTACAGGGTATTATTTATATTAAAATAGTTATCTGATTTGTTGCGCGTTTTGAGTTTGGTGCTGAGACTCATTGGTAATCATTTCACCTGCGTAGAATAGAAAGATAAAAAATTAGAACGTAAAGTTCGGTAATGAACTATAGCCGCATTTGTTTGTAACAGGCAAAAGGAGCCCCTGATTGGAGGTTCCTTTTTAAGGAGTGGACCGATATTCCCCATCTTCGAATTTGAACTAAGCTTGGAAGAAATAATAAGATGGGCAAAGTTCGGATGAAATCTAAATTTTCTGAAACGGATTTGGTCCAAAGAAACATGGGGTCTAGAACCAATATTTCGATGAGGCACATTTTCACCGTGTTAAAGTGTAACACCCTCATTAGCCATAAGGCTGAGGGTATAATTATCCTTTAAAAATTTCTAAAATTTTTATTATGGTTTACATAATCCGTTTTTAGAAATGTCGGTATAGGTCCACTTTTTTGTATGTTCCCCAAATTTCATGTCTAGTACCTGTCAATCCAAAGTTCGGCCCGGCCGGACTTACCGCTTTTTCACTTGTTTTAGATTATCTTTTCACTAGAACATGAGGGCGTATGATTATTTTAAATTATAATTATTTTTTAAGAAATGCTTATAGCTCAACATCTATCTGAATTATATCCCATTTTTAAAAGCAAATATCGAAATCGGTGGTGACATTTATATAGGGGCCATGCAATTGTAATTTTTCATCCAAGAGGTCTTAAACCTCTGAGAAATGTCATACCAAATTTTAGAACCAACGAAATACCTAAATTATTTTTGGCGTGTCCTTAACATTAAATATATGTCAAATACTAGACCTTCATTGAACTGTTCATTTTTATTAGACCTCGTATATAATTCATTTCTAGTATCTCAGAATCACACTCTCATACTTACTTCAAAAACAAATTGCATGTATAGAATATCCTTCTAAAGGTCCATTACCCAAATTGAAATAGCTCCAGAAAATTCCAATTATATTTCACAAACAAACAATAATTTAACCTTAATTATCCTACGGTCTTTGGATGGTTTTTCGGTTTGTTCTTGTTCATCTTTTGCCAGCCATGTCATTGCTATGTGACACAATAATTATGCAATCAACACCAACTTTTTGCCACTTTATAACTCTTAATGAGCAGCAAAAGGAAATCAAGAAAAACGACCAACTGAGGAATATTAATGGTGTCGGCACGAGAGGTAAACAAGTGGAGGGGGACGGGACAACAAGCCGATACAGCTTCTCGCCGGAAGTTATGGCTGTTGTTATAGTGATATCAAAACCACCCAATGAATGGAGAAGAGGGTTTTGCTATTCCTGCTAGTTTTCCTTGTTAACATGTTTCTTCTCAGTAATTTTTTTGTATAATTGTACTTTAGATTTGTAAGTGTGTATCTGTTCATTTCATGGTGTAAGTATTTGCGTATGTTCGACCCACAGGTTGTATCATGGACGGTAACAAAATGCGATCCTAAAATAATAAACCGGTTACCAAGGGACATTTTAACACAATCTCAACAGCAGAAATAACAACAACAACAATAACTGTATCAGAATTCCATAAATATAATTGTGATTTGTACATTTTGTTGTTGTTCTTACGACAGTTATACCAACAACAACAGCAACAATAACAAATAACCAAAAAGTTTTGAAAAGGATCACTTGCAGCCAACTCATATTTATAGTTAATTTATGTTTTTGGTATAACGTACACAATGATGCCGTGACGCCAATTCACGCACGCACACACAAACACACACATACAAGCCATCTTGTGTACACTTCATGGAAAATTACCAAACATAATTATGTCAAAGTTCATTGGTTTCTGGAGATATTTGAGAATCTAATGAGATTTTTGTTGTTTTTTGTTTTTGTGGTTACTTGTTCGAAGTGATTGTATTTCAAAAATAATGTTACGATATTGACCGGTCAAAAGCACCCTGTTGCTTTTTCTTTTGTGGAAGTTGATTCGTTCAGTTTACGAGTGGAGCAGTGGCTAACTGATTACTTCATTAATGTTAAATTGTCGTATTACTTCATTAAATGTTATTTAACACGTGCAGTTACGAGTACTTCTGCTTCGTTATCGTATTGATTTCGAAAAATTCTGATTTAGGAACAACGTGAAAGCAACAGTTATCCATATGGTGCGAATGGGGGGCAACATGTGGATTGTAAATTAATTAAGGTACATAGTAGATTCCCCCGCGATTCTTATTGTATATACATACAGTTTTATTTAAAAGCTTTAATATAAAGCTTGCTTTTGACAAGCGTCATGCAAGTCAATGCGATCTGCATAGTTCCGCCACAGTCAGAGAATTTTTTTCTATGCAGTACAACATTTATATGAAATTAGACGAAAATATGTATGAAAGCTATATCTAAATGTGAACTGTTTTTTAAACAATAAAAACAATATTAAGTTCCGCCGGATCGAATTTTCAATACGCTCCATCAATATCAAATATGTAAAGTTAACGGGGAATCTTGAAAAATACTTATGGTATTATAGGATCTTTAACAATCCTTTAATAAAAACCAGTAAGGAAAGTAGTAAAGTCGAACGGGGCCGACTATATGATACCCTTCACCACTTTGAGTATATTCAACAGATGAATCCTAACAGAAGACGCATTTTTAAAGGACCAGTAAAATGAAATTGGAACCATAAACACGTCATTCTGCAACCGATACTAAATTGTTCATTTGGTCAGATATAGAAGCTATATCTAAATCTGAACCGATTTCAGAAACTTAACACACATCATTCTAGACCTAGTTTGTTACGCTGTGCCAAATTTCGTGCAAATCGAAAGATATATAGGGACTTTGGTGCACCATTTACATTAAATCTGACAAAAGTATATGTGGGAGCTATATATAAATCTGAACCGATTTTCAGGCAACTTTACACACATCATTGTAGACCTAATTTGCTACGCGGTGCCAAATTTCGTGCTTAAATCGACTCAAAAAGTGATTCTATGCATATTCTCAAAAGGAGCCATGGGTCTATCTCGATTATTTTTGCATGTTACAAACATATGCACAAAAACATAATACCCTGTACCAGAAAAAAGAATTTGGTTCAATAACCTCAAAACCTGGGGGCTACCAGAAAAAATTGACCAATATTTATAATTTATAGTGGAGAGATGTGCTACCTAATAAGAACTCGACGTACTAAATTACAGTCAATTTGGTCGAAAAATCCGATCAGAACCCCCAAAATACCAAAAATTTTGGGGTACCGTTATATGGGTACTACCAGAAAAACTGGACCTATATTTATAATTTTTAGTGGAGTAATTTGGTACCCAATAAGAACCCAATGTACAAAATTTCAGCGAATTCAGTTATAAAACGAGCCCAAAAACCCGAAAATACCGAAAATTGGGGGTGCCCTTATATGGGGGCTTTCCGAAAAAATGGACCTTTATTTATAATGTTTGGTAGGGAGATTTGCTACCCAATAAGAACACAAAGTACCAAATTTCAGTGAATTCGGTCGAAAAATGCAATCAAAACCCCCAAAATACCGAAAATTGGGGGTAATCTTATATGGGGGCTATCCGAAAAAATGGACCTTTATTTATAATTTTTGGTAGGGAGATTTGCTACCCAATAAGAACTCAATGTACAAAATTTCAGGGAATTCAGTTAAAAAACGCGCTCAAGAACCTCAAAATACCGAAAATTTGGGGGTACCCTTATATGGGGGCTATGCGAAAAAATGGACCGTTATTTATAATTTTTGGTAGGGAGATTTGCTACCCAATAAGAACACAAAGTACCAAATTTCAGCGAATTCGGTCGGAAAATGCGATCAAAACCCCCAAAATACCGAAAATTGGGGGTAATCTTATATGGGGGCTATCCGAAAAAATGGACCTTTATTTATAATTTTTGATAGAGAGATTTGCTACCCAATAAGAACTCAAAGTACCAAATTTCAGCGAATTCAGTTAAAAAACGCGCTCAAGAACCTCAAAATACCGAAAATTTTGGGGTACCCTTATATGGGAGCTATGCCTAAACGTGGACCGATTTTTTCCAATTTCAATAGGGTTCGTCCTTGGGCCAATTAGTGACCTGTGCCAAATTTCATCCAAATCGGATCATAAATGCGACCTGTACTTTGTTAACAAAAATACATGGACGGACAGACGGACGGACAGACGGACATGCATAAATCGACTCAGAAAGTGATTCTATGCATATTCTCAAAAGGAACCATGGGTCTATCTCGATTATTTTTGCCTGTTACAAACATATGCACAAAGACATAATACCCTGTACCACAGTGTGGTGAAGGGTATAAATATGCGAGAGCATGTTAAAACGATGTTAAGTTTGACCGATCGAACTTTTTATACCTTCCATGATGTGGATGATATTAAAAAAAATGTAATTTTAATTGGGGATTCATATTAGAAAACTAACTAACATTAATATTGTGGGTAATGAAATTAAAGTGTATTGGGGGATTTTGGAGAGTGTAGACGAATGTGATTCTAGGCCAGAATAATATTATATAGTACCCTTTTTATAGTTATCCCACTCTAAGTATTGAATACTAGCAAAGTGCCCGCTACTCCGTATGAGGAAAGGGAATACATTAAAAAAAATGGGTCTATCTCGATTATTTTTGCATGTTACAAACATATGCACAAAGACATAATACCCTGTACCACAATGTGGTGAAGGATATACAAATATCAGAATTCCAATTATATATTTCAGCAAATTCACACAGGTTTCACATTTAGTTCAATTTAGCACTTTTCGAACACAAAGAACAAATTTTCAAAACTACCTCCATACCACCACTTAATTTAATACCAGTTAGTACCAAAAACCCTTTGGTGCGTCTTTCTAACTCTCTGTCAGTGACCCACATTCCAAATTTTAGGTTTCCTCAATCCGTTACCCAAATCCAAATTTAATGCATTTGTTATTCTATTTACTATTCGTTCGCCTAAATTCGAGTTTCCAAAGTTGTCTCCATAGCTCAATATTACACTTCAACAGTAATCATAATTTCAAATCTCAGCATTCAACCAAATCCATATTGTTCAAAATTTAGTACCAATAAGTACTTTTCATACTCATAAGTAAGAATTTCTAAAACTACATCAATCCTACACTCTAACAGTAATCTTAATTTCACCAAAATCCAAATTGTACCAAATTTAGTATTTTTCGTACTCATAAGTACGAATTTCCAACCAATTTGTACCAGGTTTGGTAATATTCTGTAATTTTCGTACCCATATTACAAACCTATGTTAATTTTCCAAACCTGCTTTCAAATAGTAATCTTAAGTCGAAATTTAAGAGTTCCAGCTCTGTGTGTTCACTAAAAACTAAATTGTACCAGATTTGGTACCATTCTGTACTTTTCGTACCCATATTCTAAACCTATAGCAATTCTACACTCCCACAGTAACCCAAAATGCAACTTTCAGGATTCGAATTTTACCCGTTCACCAAAGTCCAAATTGTACAAAATGTTGTGATTTTCGTACCCATAAGTATGAATTAGCAAAACTACCTCAGTCTTCCCCTCCAATAATAACCTTAAATAAGAATTTAAGTATTCCAGTTCTATCCGTTCACCAACATCCAAATTATACCAAATTTAGTACCATTTATTACTTTTTGTAAACGTAAGAACGAGTTTCTAAAGCTTCCTCAATTCCACACTCCAAATTTCATAGACCCAAATTGTACCATATTTAGTACTTTTCGTACTTATGAGTTTGAATTTCCAACACGGTCTGTATCCTGTACTCTAACAATAATTTTATTATTAAATATAAGTTTTCCATATCTATCCTTTCACTCAAATCAAAATTGTACTAAACTTAGTACCATTTAGTGCACATAATTACGAATTCTCAAAACTACCTCCATGTCTAAATCTTACACTATAAACCCGCTCACACAAAACGAATTTTATAATATTTAGTACCATTTAGTGCTTCTCGTATCCATAAGTACAAATTACAGTACTACCTTAATTCTGTAATTTTCAGATTAAGTGGATCCCCCCCCCCCCCCCCTCTTTCACGATGTCAATTTTTTTGTTTTTGATTCAATTCGAATCTACACTAATTTTAGAATGCCCCTACAAAATTTCAAGTGAAAATCTCAACAATTTTTGAAGATAAAGCCGATCAATTGTATTAGCATCAAGTGACAGCAAGAGGGCTTCTCAAACTCTAAACGCATTTTTCTCGAAACAATGCTTTAAAAACGATAACTCAAAAACTAATAACCCAATCGATTCCGATTTTTACACGTTTCTCTGTGAGTGTATAGCTATCGTATCAACTAGGATAAAGCCAATCGGCAAATTTTTTAACTTGTTTTTTCTTCAAAAATCGGCAATTTTCCAAAAATATCTTTTCAAAATTCCGCCATTTTGTTAATTGTTGTGCGAAGTCAATAATATAAGTTGATATGAGAGCCAGACATGTACTCTTTCTAACAATGGGGGTGGTGTCCCTTGAATTTTAATTTCCCATCTCTATCCGCTCACTCAAATCTAAATTGTAACACATTTAGTACCATTTAGTATACATAATAACGAATTTTCAGAACTTCCAACACATCTTAATCCTACAATCCAACTGTAATATAAATTCAAAATTTCAGGATCTCAACCCTATCCTTTCACAAAAAAAAACATACGTAGCATACGTCGCCCCCACACTCCAGCAGTAATTTTAATTCCAAAATTCTGGAGTCCAGCTCTATCCGTTCATACATAATGAAGTTGTACCAAATATAGTACCATTTAGTACATATAAGTAATATTCTTCCATATCTCAATTCTATTTCTAACAGCAACTACTATTCCAAATTCTAGGAACCCAGCTCTCTCCATTCACCCAAATCCAAATTGTGTACACATAAATACGAATTTTCAAAAATGTATCTACAGCACAATCTTCAACTGTAATCTCAATTCCAAATTTCAGATTTTCAGCTCTATCCTTTCAAGCAAAGTCCAAATTGCACTAAATGTTGTACCATATAGTACTTTTCGTACCAATAACTACGAATTTTTAAAACTACACTCCAACAGTCATTTTAATTCCCAATTTGAAGACTCCAGCTTTATCTGTTCACCTAAATACAACTTGCACCAAATTTAGTACCATTTAGTACTTTTACTACTTTTACTCCAATAGTAGTCCGATTTTTAGGATTCCATCTCTATACACCCAACTAAATCCAAATAGTATCAAATTTAGTACAATTTAGCACTTTTTATACACTTAAATACGAATTTCTTAAACCATATCCATACATTAACACCACGCCCCAGTCTATATTCCATATAAAATTGCAAGATTCTAGCTATATATATATATATATATAGAACTAAATTTAGTAAAGTTTATTACTTTTCGTATACTCATAGGTCGAATTTCCAAAAATTTTTTTGTAGGTCTTTCTAACTTTCCATCAATGACCCACATTCCAAAATTCTAGCTCTTCCCGTTCGCCTAATACAAGGAGTACCACATTTGGTACATTTTAGTACTTTTCGTATCCTTCTAGTTCGAATTTTCAAGCCTTATATCACGCCTACACACCAACAACAATCCACACTCAAAATTTCAAGCTTCTAGCTTTAGCTGTTTCGTCTGGGCTATGATCTGTCAGTCACTCACTCACTTAACACTAAACTCTTTTATATATTAAGATTTCTATTCAAAATTTAATAATTATTATCTAATTGATATTGATTTAAAATAATTATTACTTTGAAATTCTATTTTTTTTTTTACTCCACTTATACAAATACACATTATGTTGTCCCCCACATTTAATTTCCATCTAAAACATGATGAATTAAAATTGAATATATAATTCTAGATTTCCACTGGGTGTTGTCATGGAAAATATTTTCCAGTTTATCTAACACTTTCCATGACCTTCAATTGTTTGTTTCTACAATTCGGATTAATTAAACAGAATCAAAAATAAAATGTCAATGTCATGTCATGTCAGCGAAGTAAAGTTAGTTCAACATTTTATTGATAAATAACTGCGATGAAATATGCAAGCAGACACGTTGCATAGCAATGTGTGAGTGTTTATTTCGTTGCGGAAAGTCATAAAACAGACTAAATTTGTTTGACAACAATGTTATAACACTGTGCGACACAATTGAGGCGAGTGTATGTGAAGGAAATTAGTGTTCCTCATAAGAAGTTGAAGTCTGGAATGATGTGTGTTAAGTTTCGTAAAAATCGGTTAAGATTTAGGTATATCGCCTATATATATATATTTTCGTCCGATTTAATGAAAATAGTGTACCAAAGCCCTACATTTCTTTCTTTCATTTGCACGAAATTTGGCACAGCGTACTTAATTATGTCTGGAATGATGTGTGTTAAGTTTCGTGAAAATCGGTTCAGATTTAGGTATCGCTCTCATATATATTTTCGTCGGATTTTATATTAATTGAACACCAAAGCCCCTACATTTCTTTCGACTTGCACGAAATTTGGCATAGCGTAATGAATTGGGTATGGAATCAAAATCGATTGAGATCACATATTTAAGTTCGTTCAATGTCATGCCATCATCTTTCGAAAATATGACGTTGGTTAGGATACATATGTAAAATATACCCATAGTGGTGAAGGGTATCATATAGTCGGCCTATCCGACTTTACTACTTTCCTTACTGGTTTAATAGTTATCTTGAAGTTTGTTTCTCGCATATTCCAACCGAAGTGCAGTAAATTGTTATTCCTGATTCTTCGAAGGTGAGAACTATCATTGTAAAGTACTTTTGATATAGGTTCATGTTCATGTTGGACCAATATCAAGGTTCCAACCTTTAGTCGCATTGTCCCACCGAAGTCGCTGTAATTTGACATTCCTATTCATTGGCGGTTGAAAAACATAATTGCAGAAAATGTTCTATATATGTATTTGTATATCCTCCACCACAAATAAGATGGAGTGTTTGAAGAATTTGTCATTAGTTTGGCAACACCTAGAAATATTCACCGGAGACCCCACAAAGAATATATATTCTTGATCAGAACGAAAGTATATTCCGATTTACGCATGTTCGTCTGTTGAAATCACGATATAGATCGCAATATTTAAGAGAGAGTTCTAAAATTTTGCTCATACATTACTAGTACTCCTAGGATGGTATTGCAAATGGGATCGGTACTCCCGAATATTCGATATTTTAGGGACTTTGAAAACGTTTTTCAACCGAATTGACTGTAATTTGGTACTTTGAGTTCTCATTGTATAATGCATCGCTGTACCAAAAATTATTTGTATTGACCTATGTTTCAGGGTAGCCCCCATATAACCGTATCCCCTAATATTCAGTATTTTAGGAATTTTGAACACGTTTGGTATTTTGGGTTATCATTGTATAGCACATTTCCGTACTAAACTGTTTGATTGTTGACTCACGTTATAGGGTAGCCCCTCTTAAGGGGTCCCACCCATTCACGGTTTCAAAAAATTTAATTTTGTATCTCGATTTAATTCGAACCTACACCAACTCAAGAATGTCCCTATAAAATCTCAACAATTTTTGAAGATATAGCCGATTTTTTTGTGTTAGCATCAAGTGACGCTTTAAAATTTTGGGACGTTTCTCTATAAGTGTATAGCTATCGGATGAACTAGGATAAAGCCATTCGATGAAGATCTTCCTTATTATACCCTACACAACTATGTTGTCAGGGTATTATAGCTTTGTGCAGCCCCAAGAGTTTGTAACGCCGCGAAATATTGGTCCTATACCCACCTTCAAGTATACCGGTCATATCTCGACTAGCTGAGTCGATCTAGATAGTTGTGTCCGTCCGTTCGTCTGTCCATTATAATTTATAAACACGTTACAGGACCAATCTTCACGAAACTTTGCATGCAGGATGGGTTCTGGTCAATGAAGATCCCTATTGTTTTTGGGAAAGATCGGTTAATATTTAGGGGATGAAATGAACAAATACTTAATTTTTGTCCGTTTTTCTGGTCTCTCCAGAGGTCGTAATTATGGCCCAAACATCGGGAAATTTTACATGGAAAAGGGGATTGGGCCAAAGAAAAGGCATGCCTGCTTTGATAAAGATCGGTCAATATTTAGCGGGTCAAATGGACCCTGACTTTTGTGTGAAAAATTACAGAATTTGTATTCTAAAGCGTATATATTTGCTCCTGAAGGACATAGACCCGAGACGTTGATTGTATATCCAAGAGGAGTAGTTGACCTTTAAATTGATACCAATTATATTGTCGTATGTACTCGGATGTGGGAGTTACACTTAAATATTAACAGGTGCTTACGTATTCAGATATTATTTAGTAAACCATTACCACACTGGAGGGCGGAAATATAGCGCTGATCGCATTGAAATGTTCCATGATGTTCTAGTTATGATCAAGACAACGCCTGTAATTTTCGGTGATGATCAGATAACAATTTTGGGATGAAGTGGAACAAATTTTTTTTTTTTTTTTTTTTTTTTTTTGTTTTTACGATTCGATCTGTAGGGCACAATTATAAGCCGAACCTCACAACACAACCCACGGTGAAGGGAATATGAACAAGTATTTACAAAGACTGTACTGAATATTAGTAATATTCGGAAAATAAGTCAGTGTAAGGAGATGTGTAGATGACCTCTCATAGGGCAAGAGGGTGAAACTATCTCGATTATTACCCAGGCTCGGAATAAAAATCCGCAGAAAGTTACAGTTTTGTGGTAGTTGTGTAGGGTATCGTATGGTCGGCCCCGCCCGACTATACTGCTCCGCTCACTGTTTATACCCTTCACCACACTGTGGTACAGGGTATTATGTCTTTGTGCATATGTTTGTAACAGGCAAAAGGAATCGAGATGGGCCCATGGTTCCTTTTGAGAATATGCATAGAATCACTTTCTGAGTCGCTTTATGCATGTCCGTCAATCCGTCTGTCCGTCCGTCTGTTGATGTTAAATTGTAAACAAAGTTCAGGTCGCATTTATAATCCGATTTGGCTGAAATTTGGCACAGCTCATTTATTTGGCCCAAGGAACCCTATTGAAATTGGGAAAAATCGGTTCAGATTTAGATATAGCTCCCATATATATTTTTGTCCGATTTATGGACTTTAGTCCCTGAAAATCATTTGATTTGCACGAATTTTGGCATAGCGCTCTGAATTAAATCTAAAATGATGTGTGCTAAGTTTCGTGAAAATCTGTTCAGATTTAGATATAGCTTCCATATATAGTTTCGCCCGATTTTAGGTGATGGTGCACCAAAGTACCTGAAAATCTTTCGATTTGCACGAATTTTGGCATAGGGTACTGAATTAAGTCTAGAAAGACGTGTGCAAAGTTTCGTGGAAATCGGTTCAGATTAAGATATAGCTCACATATATATTTTCGTCCGATTTTATCTAAATAGTGCACCAAAGTCTCCACATATATTTCAATTTTGGAATAGCGTACTGATTTAAATCTAGAATGATGTGTGCAAAGTTTCGTGAAAATCGGTTCAGATTTACATACACCTCTATATATATTTCCTTCCGATTTTAAGTAAATGGTGCACTAACGATCCATAGCTAGGCCGATTGACACAACGTACTGAAGTTAATATAAATTAATCTCTGATAAGTTTCCGTGAAATCGGTTCAGATATAGATATATCATAGCTTCCATATATAATTTTGACTTTAGGATACATATGCTGAATATACCCAAAGTGGTGAAGGGTATCATGTAGTCGGCCCAGTCCGACTTTACTACTTTCCTTATTTTATACTTATTTTGTGGTCAGAAATAGACGATTTTCAAAAAAAAATTTCAAAGTTTCGCCATTCTGTCAATTGTTGTTCGAATTCAATAATCCTACAATAATTTCTTAATATGGTAACGCGAATATGGGAATTGTTGAAATTTTTATAAACAAATTGGCTATAATTTCTTATTTTGAGTTCTCATAACGGTAACCATCGCACTAAAAAATATTAATATTGACCCAAGTCGGTATTTTGAGAATTTTGAATTTTTGTCACTACCAAAAAATATCTCAACCAATAACGGGTGCCCCCTATTAGAATTTCTGTCATCTTTTAGGTATGTTCAACACTAGTTTTTTTTCTTAGGAGCCCCCTTTAATTATACCCTTCACAACACTGTGGTACAGGGTATTATGTCTTTGTGCATATGTTTGTAACAGGCAAAAAGAATCGAGATAGACCCATGGTTCATTTTGAGAATATGCATAGAATCACTTTCTGAGTCGATTTATGCATGTCCGTCCGTCCGTCCGTCTCACAGTGGGCGAAAAGGCTCATCTAGCGGCGTTTAATTAATAGCGCTTAGGGATTTTGTATTTTAATTTTTTGTAATATTTTTTTTAGTTGAAAATAGATTAACTACAGAGTTAAACAAAAAAAATTTAATGTATATATATATATATATTTTTTTTGTTTTTTGAAAGTTGCAATTTTTTTCATTTTTTAGACTTTGTTTATTTCTTTCAGGAAAACATGATAAGGTTAGTATATTTAATGTTTCTCATTCTTTGGGGCCAAGAATATATTAAACTTTAATAATAAAAACATTTTTTTAACATTTATTTATTATTTTTTTTTTAAATATTTTTGATCTTATTAAGACTACACACATTTCAGTTGTTTTTATAACAAAAATTTAATTATAAATAAAAAAGGAAAAAATACAAATCGAAATAAGAAACTATTATTACTATTGTAATAATAGTTTCTTATTCTGATTTGGATACACAATGTTCTGACAAAAGTTGTAAAATATCATTATCGGCATCTTTATTTTTTTTTTTTTTTTTTTTTTTGTTGCCTTGTGGTTTGCCTAAATTTGAAATCAAGGGATCCGATTAACACAAAAGCGCATGCATTAAGTCTTTCATTGTATTTAATCGGGATGTCTTTCGCGTATGGTGCTCACGGAAATTGCGGTAATCCTCGCCGGGCTTCCATTTCCGATATTTTTCCTAATTGAAGTGGTGATACTTTAATTATATCGGTTCCATGTATTATGATGTTATGTATGGAACACGGTATATAAAACCAAGGATACAGTATGATAAAAAGTTCTGCATTCTGTAAAGCATATTCCATAAACGATTCAATATCGATTTTGAGCCCGCAAGATATGAGATTCTGCACACTCCGTTCAGCAACGTTAAATTCTGATAGAAAAATTATCTTCTTCGAAACGCGTAACAATATGATCTACCATATCTTGTTAAGGCACTTGAGCTGAATACTTCGTATTTATCCATTTGGATAACATTTTAGTTTCATTTTGGAACATTCGTCAAACTTCTTATCGGTTCCACGATTAGTCAGTGGATTAACTAATAAAAGTTATCCGTCTAACCACTCCTTGTTGTTTTCTTCAAATTTGTGGCGGATTCTATGTTCGAATTTCCATTTCTCAGCCAATTTTGCTACAAATTTTCTATTGTTTCATTTATTAGAAGAACTTTATTAGCATCGCACATGTTGATATTAATAATATTATTAAATATATGAGTTTCAATAACAGAAATTGTTTTAGTACGCACAGGCTCGTTGCGCCATAGTAAACAAACTTCTCGTCTGAGCATCAATATTTTTCCTAAAAAATGCAATATCATGTAAAGTTGCAGGTGGCTGCAGATCATTTGGGCATTTTACAATCACAAGATGACATAGTAATTTAAAAAAACACAATCTAGCGCGAATACATACGAATATCAGAAGTTCCGGTCTACGGAAGTCTTACTTTGGATTTTTTTCAAGCAGATGAGTGGTATAGTACACTTGAACTACATTTTTTCTACAACACTTAAGCACAGGTCACAAACAAAATTTTTTTAGTTAATACATACCTCTAACAATAAATAAATCAACTGTTCATTCACTTAATTGAGACAAATGCTACTTTAGAGAAAATTTGGCAATGCAAAGACAACACGTGTTGAAGCTTAGTTATACATAGGCTGAAACAAATGTTGTGTTTGACAGCTCACAGCTGTTCAACTAGATCATATCAATCAGAATAGAATCGATATATTAGATCAGTGGGATAGTAGTAATCGATAGAGACACAATTTTAGCCCAATTAAACACTTTGAAAATTGAATTAAACGACGCTAGATCGTCCATTTCGCCCACAGTGCGTCTCCGTCCAAATTTTTATGGCACATCTCACTTATTTGGCCCAAGGACGAACCCTATCCCATATATATTTTCGTCCGATTTAAGGTAAATGGTGTACCAAAGTCCCTATATATCTTTCGATTTGCACGAAATTTGGTATAGTCTACTGAATTAGGTCTAGAATGATGTATGCCAAGTTTCGTGAAAATCGGTTCAGATTTAGATATAGCTACCATATATAGTTTCGGCCGATTTTAGGTAAATGGTGCACCAAAGTCCCTGAAAATGATTTGATTTGCACGAATTTTGGCATAGCGTATTGAATTAAGTCTAGAATGACTTGTGCTAAGTTTCGTGAAAATCGGTTCAGATTTAGATATAGCTCCTATATATAGTATCGCCCGATTTTAGGTAAATGGTGTAACAAAGTCCCTATATATCTTTCGATTTGCACGAAATTTGGTATTGCCTGCTGAATTAGATCTAGAATGACGTGTGCTAAGTTTCGTGAAAATCGGTTCATATTTAGATATAGCTTCCATATATAGTTTCGCCCGATTTTATGTAAATGGTGCACCAAAGTCCCTGCAAATCTAGAATGATGTTATGGTTTTAAGCAAATTGTACACTAAAGATCCATACCATAGTTCGATTGACTATGGTATGGATCTCTGGCAGGTTTGCTTGAAATCGGTTCAGATATAGATATGACTTAGCTTCCATATATAATTTCGACTTATTTATATTAATTGTACGCCAAATATTCAATGGGTGTCTGATTGATATTGAATTTTAAACAGTACAGCGACGTCTTTTCGGATACATATGTAAAATGTACCCAAAGTGGTGAAGGGTATCATATAGTCGGCCCAGTCCGACTTTACTACTTTCCTTACTGGTTTTGTATATTTTGATTGTCATTTCGCCCGTACCGAACATAACATCGTTTTTGCTTCTTTTTTGAATGTTTATCCAAGCTTTATGTTTTATTACAGTTGATTCTTAAGACAAGTTTTAGAAGTAAAATTTAAGTTTTAAGTGGGGATTTTTAAAAATAATTTTAAAAGGGTTTCCATGCGTTGATATTACAAGAATATAAAGGATGAAGGATTATCGAACTTGATATGTTATGAATAGTTATAAAGTAATGAGCCTATTGTCAATAGATTTGAATATATTTTCAAAAAAAAAAATTAGTCGTCTCTGTATGATCTCAGGTACATAATATAGTTATATATAACCCTTATGTTGTGGTTTTTCTGTAGATATATGTAATTCAATACACCATCCACCACAAATGTACTGTTTACAGGAACAGAAATATGATGACATAAAAATTCCACAACAAAACTACTAAATGCTACCCTTAAATTTCTGAGGAAATACGGGCCTTGCACTTTGTCAAACTTTTAACACTCTCCATGAACTTGAATTGTATATCTGTGTGCTATGTGAGCTAATTAACTCTGGCAAATTCCAATGTCAATTTCATTAGTGCATGTGTGGTTGTGTGTATACACATAGATGTTATTCCAGATTGTTATTGATAAATAAGTGGTGAATGTATGTGTAGGTTGGTGTGTAAATATGTGTCATCGTTTAGAATAAGCACGATGCATTTTTTTGATAAACGCATAATATATTTTTTTCGAAAACACACAATATATAAATTAAAATGGATTGTTTGACAAAAATGTCAAGGCTAATTATTAATAGAAATAGAATTAATTGCGTAATACGAAAGGGAGGATTTAATAGTTCTTTTTTCGGATTATCTAAACATTAAAAGTATATTTAAAAAGGCTTTTCAATTATTATCAAAAACATTTTTTAAACTAGTTATAGTTAATATGGATCTGAAGCATTGGTACTTACGAGTGTTTGAGAGAATAATTCTACGAAAAACTTATGGGCAGATCTGCGTTGACATTGAATATCACCGTCAAATGAACCATGAGTTGTACCAGCTACTCTCGGACATCGGCATTGTTAGACGTATTAAGCTGCAGCGACTACGTTGGCTAGGTCATGTTGTGAGAATGGATGAAGATGCCCCAGTCCAAAAGGCGTATAAAAGCGAGCCAGCTGATGGTTCACGCAGAAAGGGAAGGCCACGAAAAAGATGGAAAGATAAAGTAGAAGACTACATTGCTGAATATGGTCTTTCAAATTGGAAAAGTTGCGCAAAAGACCGACGCGCCTAGAAATACTTTTATAAGCTCGGCTTATAGAAAGAATGTTCTGTCAAAAGACATTGTTTAAGTAGGGGAGAGGGGGCACCTTTGAACGTGGGCACCTTTGAACAGAGCTCATAAAATCTTGGTTTAATATTGTTCCGACCCGCAACCACATTTTTTTATATGGCAATCTTGTTCTCTATATGCGTAAACCACTTTGGCTTTCTTTTTCCGTTGTCGAAAAATTGTGCATGGGTGACCATGTTTTCTCAGTGTCATTGTAAACTTTTATTCATTTGGTTGTAAGGGCGCAGGAAGAATTCTGTGATAGTTTTCTTTCGTCAAACAAATGTGTTGCATTCCAACAATCATTTCAAACATAACTAATGTAATTTCTTTCATATATATTTATTACAAAAAAAATTATTTTAAATTTCCGTAAAATGCCATGGGTGGGGCACCTTTGAACATGCCCATTAAACTCGAGTAAAAATGGGAGTTTTTAACTTTTGGCTTCGATTTCTCAAAAATTTCAAATGGGCTAATAAGATTACGCAGTTAACTGTATTTTTCACCATATTAATTTTTGTTTTTAAGCCATTTTATGTTTTAATAACTTTTGATCTAAATTTTTTAAATTTTGAACATTTTTTATATATTTTTTTAAAGAAATTTATGCATTTCTGATATGTATGAATAAAATACATACATATTTGAACATAAACACTGTAAAAAACCATGTCGTTAAAAAATGACAACGCCTGTTCAAAGTCTGAGTTCGCCTGAGTTCGTCCATTAAAACAGTAATAAAATATATTTATCAAGCTTATAGTATGTCATATGTATATTCATTTTAAAGGTTACATATGTACCTATTAGTTAAAATTTATAAGAAACCAAAAATTATAAAAAAAAATGTTTTATATGTTTTTAATACTTTTTATTTTCGCAGATTTTTAAAAATATCTTGTCAAGGCCATTCCAAGCTATGTGTAATTATACCCTACACAACTATGTTGTCAGGGTACTATAGCTTTGTGCAGCTCCAAAAGTTTGTAACGCCGCGAAATATTGGTCCTAGACCCACCTTTAAGTATACCGATCGTCATATCTCGACTAGCTGAATCGATCTAGACATGTGTGTCCGTCCGTCTGTCCATTATAATTTGTAAACACGATACAGGCCACAGTTATCGACCAATCGTCACGAAATTTTGCATGTAGGATGGGTTCTGGCCAATGAAGACCCCTATTGTTTTTGGGAAAGATCGGTTAATATTTAGGGGATAAAATGGACCAAATACTAAATTTTTGTCGGTTTTTCTGGTCGCTCCAGAGGCCGCAATAATAGCCCGAACATCGTGCAATTTTCCATGGAGAAGAGGATCGGGCCAAAGAATAAGTATGCCTGTTTTCATAAAGATCGGTCAATATTTAGCGGGTCAAATGTTTCCTGACTTTTGTGTGAAAAATGACAAAATTTGTATTGTATAGCGTATAGATTTACCCCTGAAGGACATAGACCCGAGAAGTTTGTGTTATATCCAAGAGGAGTGGTTGACCTTTAAATTAATACCAATTACATTGTTGTATGTGCTCGGATGTGAGAGTTACACCTAAATATTTACAGGTATCTCCGTATTCCTACATTATTTAGTAACCCATTATCACTTTAAAAAGCGGAACTATAGCGCTGATCGCTTTAAAATGTTCCATGAGGTTCCAGTTATGGTCAAGGACAACGCCTATAATTTTCGGTGATGATCAGATAATAATTTTGGAATGAAGTGGACGGAAAACTTAATTTTTTGTGTTATTTTCGAGTCGATCTATAGACCACAAATCAAAACCGAACATCAACACAACCCACGGTGAAGGGAATCTGGACAATAGCTGTACTCGTAATATTCGGAAAATATATCAGTGTGAGGAAGAGGTGCTGTTTACCTCTAATCGGTAAACAGCACGAAATATTGCCCAGGCTCGGAATAAACATCCGCAGAAAATTTGAGTTCCGTGGTAGTTGTGTGGGGTATCGTATGGTCGGCCCCGTCCGACTATACTGCTCCGCTCACTGGTTATTGAGAATACTTTTTATGCATTAAGCTTGAATTCATTTTTAAATTAATTGATTGTTACGGCTCATAGAATTTTTGCAATCTTTTTTTATACCCTTCACCACACTGTGTACAATGTATTATGACTTTGTGCATATGTTTGTAACAGGCAAAAAAAAAATCGAGATAGACCCATGGTTCCTTTTGAGAATATGCATAGAATCACTTTCTGAGTCGATTTATGCATGTCCGTCCGTCCATCTGTCCATGTTAAATTATAAACAAAGTACAGGTCGCATTTATGATTCGAATTGGAAGAAATTCGGCACAGCGCATTTGTTTGGCCCAAGGATGAACCCTATCGAAATTGGGAAAAATCAGTTCAGATTTAGATATAGCTCCCGTATATATCTTCGTCCGATTTAAGGTAAATGATGTATCAAAATCCCTATATATTTTTCGATTTTCACGATATTAAGTCTAGAAAAATGTGTACAAAGTTTCGTGAAAATCTATTCAGATTAAGATATAGCTCTCATATAGAGTTTCACCCGATTTTAATAAATAGTTCACTAAAGTCCTTATATATCTTCGATTTGCACGAAATTTGGCACAGCATAATGAACAAGGTCTAGTATGACGTGTATTAAGTTTCGTGAAAATCGGTTCAGATTTAGATATAGCTCCCATATATATCTTCGTCCGATTTAAGGTAAATGGTGTACCAAAGTCCCTATATATCTTTCGATTTGCACGAAATTTGGCATAGGGTACTGAATTAAATCTAGAATGACGTGTGCAAAGTTTCGTGAAAATCGGTTCAGATTTAGATAAAGCTCCCATATATATATATATATATATATATATACATATATATTCTCCCGATTTTAGGTAAACGGTGCACCAAAGTCCTTGGAAATCGTTTCATTTGCACGAATCTTCGCATAGCGTACTGAATTAAGTCTAGAATGACGTGTGCTAAGTTTCGTGAAAATCGGTTCAGCTTTAGATGTAGCTCCCATATATATTTTCGTCCGATTTTATGTAATTGGTGCACCAAAGTCCCTATATATCTTTCGATTTGCACGAATTTTGGTATAGGGTACTGAATTAAGTCTAGAATGATGTTGCTAAGCATCGTGACGTCTGTTAGGATACATATGTAGAATATACCCAAAGTGGTGAAGGGTATCATATAGTCGGCCCAGTCCGACTTTACTACTTTCCTTACTGGTTTGTAATTTGAAATGTTTGGTATATCCCCATATGTAAGAAACAAGCTTGTAACGAAATTGTTTATATATGTGCGCATTGTGTTCAATAAAAATTGAGTATTTTAAATACATATAAACATCCAGTAAATATAGAGTGTGCAACAAGTTTTCCCCGACCGGGCCATTATATATTCTCTATATACTCCATTGGCATTATGACATCACAAAGTAGAGCCCTTGAATTACTATTTATAAAAGTTAGCAAATTTATAATGACTTTCAATTTCAACGTGGGACGACATGATCCCTTGTCTCCTAACCCTCATCGCCGAACCACCTCACAGTGCCAGCAATGTACCAGACAGTTGTTCTGCCTTCTCTCTTTTTCACCCTGTGTATCAACGACAATAACAAAAACAACAACACCAACACCAACTTTGCCTTCGAACACAGATGGAGATCAAAAAGTTGTCTGCAACCTTCTGACATCAAAAGCAAACAAACAATAATATTAAACGAGAAGGGGGCGGTGAACATTTATATATCCTGTTAAAGACTTTGGCGATTTGTGTGCCACAGGTATGACATACAAATAAAATGTAAATAATACATACATATATAATGTATGTATGAGTGAGATGGGTATGATAGGCAAATGAGGACATACAATTTATTTTGTAAGGATTTTATATGAAGTTTACTTTATAGCACAGTCGATTTGTTTATAAATTATTAAAAAAAAATAGAAAAGTGTCAGTCGGTTTTGCCGACGGATATACAGCGGCGAGTAAAAGTATACGAATATTGGAAAATTCCTCCCTTTAACCCCCACAAAATCCTTAATGAATGTGATTCCAATATAAATGTTTAGGGTTTGGTTACTTATTTACTATAACAAATTAAATTGAAAAATTATATACAATACTTTAAGATAATTAATATTAAAATAATTAAAAACAAGCAAAAATAACTCAGTTCGTACACTTTTGTACGTATACTATATGATACCCTTCACCACTATGGGTATATTAAACAGCATAATTTATATGGGAGCTATATCTAAATCTGAACCGATTTTTCCCAATTTCAATAGGGTTTGTCCTTGGGCCAAACGAATGAGCTGTGCCAAATTTCATCGAAATCGGATTAAAAATGCGACCTGTACTTTGTTTACAATTTAACACCAACAGATGGACAGACGGACGGACATGCATAAATCGACTCAGAAAGTGATTCTATGCATATTCTCAAAAGGAACTACGGGTCTATCTCGTTTCCTTTTGCCCGTTACAAATATAGGAGAAATTTTGTTTTTTAGAAAATCGCCTATTTTCGGCCAAAAATCAATCAAAGTTCAAACATTGATTGGATTTATCCTAGTTCATAATTGGATATGTAGGGTCAGAAAAGTTGTAGGCTCATATTAAATATATATATATATATATATTCCGTTAAAAATATAATTTCAGTGATAATATTTTTTTATTTTATCCCCAGTTGGCCTGATATTCCCGTTCAGTGATATTTCACTTTTGGTTTTTACTATTATAAAAACTTATATTGTTGTTCATCTGACATTTGACAAATTCCTGTAGACATAGCATTTGTTTTGCTTGCCATTACCACCATCACCACCTTCAACAGAAAATCCTAAGCAACGTTTCATCAAGAACCAACGATTATACATATATTTGTGACAGTCAGAGTGGATGCCATTGGTTACCACGTTATTATAAAGTTTATTTAGTAACAGAAACAGCAATGTATATAAATATATATATTATAATGTTGCGACGTACACTCGCAAAATTCAAAGTGGAAAATTTGTTTTCATTATTTATATGGTTCTTCTTTGTTTTTGTTTCTTTCAGCCATTTTTTTGTTCTGTCCTACCACTAGAGAAAATACGAATTTAAACATAATTGTCAATATACGTTCTTTTTATTATTATATTGGATTTTTCCAAGAATTTTTTTCATTACAGCGAACAAACGAATGATATTTTGAAGTGTTTTTCACAGTGAAATACTAATGGCCACTTGTAAGGTATTAACCAACAACAACAAATAGATGCGAGAAAATATTTGTCCACTAAAAATATGTTTCCTAGAATTGGAAAATATTTCGTAATTATTTATTTATACAAGTAATAATATATTAAGGAAAAAAATACAGACGTAATTAAGTTCGTCCGGGCAGGAATTCTTATAATGGGCTCATCTGCTACCACTTGGAATTACCTTTGGAGTGTTTGACATTTTATAGCACGAACAGTCTGATAATGCAAAATACCATCCACAGATATACATTCGATATTCCGATTTGATTTAGATAAGCACGGTAAATATGCTCATGGTTTTTCTTCTTCTTCTAATGGTGTTTACAAGATCGTTACAGGTAACGAACATGGGTTTATGCCTATGAACTCGGAATAAAGCTACTGCCTTAGAAGATGAACTAAGTCCAATGTTAGCAGTAAAAAATACTTCGAAGAAAATTGTCATAATTGTCAAAATTTCTTGTAGGATGGACATATTCGCCACAGCCGAAGGGATCTATATATTCTACCACCCAATGTTAGGCATTTTGGTGGCCATTGGCACTCTTTCCTTTCACGTAGTGGCTGTAATTTGACATTCTGAATTCTACTCCCGTAAGCAACATTATCGCAGAAATGTTTCGCATTCTGTAATTTGGCGTTCTGGGTTCTATTCAAATAAGACACTTGTCTGCAGAAAATTTGCATTATAAATCCATTTTTTGACCTGTTACCCGTTGATTTTTTAATAGTCGTTATTGCAATTTCCTAGCTTTTGATTGGCACAATAATTTCTTAAACAAAATGTTCACTATAGGTCCATGTTTGACATAGCCCACATATAAAGGACTCGCGCCATATTCTGCATTTTCATGACTCAATCTTTAGTTTTCATGTGATATTGTTATAAAGGACCTGTTCGGGTTTCCGAAGGATAAAAGAACAAAATTCGTATAATTGGACAGTATTTTAACATAACATCCATTTAAAGGCCCCATCCATGTTCAATATACTGAATGCCTTGGTCTGAAGATTTGTGTACCCTTCACCACACTGTGGTACAGGGTATAATGTCTTTGTGCATATGTTTGTAACAGGCAAAAGGAAACGAGATGGACCCATAGCTCCTTTTGAGAATATGCATAGAATCACTTTCTGAGTTTCTTTTGAGAATATGCATAGAATCACTTTCTGAGTCGATTTATGCATGTCCGTCTGTCCGACTGTTGGTGTTAAATTGTGAACAAAGTACAGGTCGCATTTATAATCCGATTTGGATGAAAATTGGCACAGCTCATTTGTTTGGCCCAAGGACGAACCCCAGTGAAATTGGGAAAAATCGGTTCAGATTTAGATATAGCTCCCATATATATTATCGGCCGATTTAATATAAATGGTGCACCAAAGACCCTATATATATATATACACATATGGCCAAAATAATAAGTACACCGTGTTTTATGTTCATCGTCGCAACGTACGTTAAGTTTTTTAAGTAAAATATGGCAACTTTGCCACATTTCCAAACATATATATGGCAACTTTGAATCAACAAGTGAACAAATGCAAAAATCCCGTTACTTTTTGTTTCTGTGTTATTTTTGTGCTAAAGTTCGTATTTTGGCTGGCCAAAATAATAAGTACATTTTCGATTTTTCAATATTTACCTCTTGCTGAGTGCATTTTAATAAAGGTTTGTTATTTAACTACTTGTGCTTATCAAAATTAAAACAAATTGCACCACAATTTTATTGATAGATGGGTCGAAATAAGCACTGTTCTCCAGAAGAAAGGAGACTAGTGACAAAATGGAAGAAAGAGGGAAAAAGCCTAAGAACCATAGCAAAATCACTTGATAGATCAGTGTGTTTTGTCCAAAATGCGTTGAAACCCAAAAAAAATAAAGAAACACGCGGTAGGCCAAAAAAGACATCGCATATAACGGATTGCCATATTGTCACCCTCGCAAAAAGATATCCCTTTATATCCTCTCGGGAAATTTCTGCGGACATATGCAATGTGATATCCACTCGAACTATTCGGAGAAGACTTGCAGATGCCAAATTGCCAGGACGAATAGCCAGAAAGGTTCCACTGCTTCGTAAAAAAAATTTGAAGATGAGGTTATCTTTCGCAAGAGAACATTTGGGTTGGTGCGGATCCGTACATGAAAAAAAATGGCGAAATATCCTATGGAGCGATGAAACCAAAATAAATTTATTTGGAAATGATAATGGAAGGAACGTTCGTCGCCCCAAAGGAAAAGAATTTCATGTTCGGTTTACAAAAAAGACAGTCAAACATGGGGGTGGAAGCATAATGGTATGGGGCTGCTTTTCTTGGAATGGCGTTGGTCCAATATATCGTATTACTGATACAATGACCAGATTCGAGTACAAAAATATATTGGAGACTATAATGTTACCATATGCTGAAGAAAATATGCCACTTCTATGGGTGTTTCAACAGGACAACGATCCGAAACACACATCCCGCTATGTCAAAGATTGGTTTCAGCAAAATAAAATAAAACTCCTAGACTGGCCTAGCCAGTCTCCTGACCTCAATCCCATAGAAAACCTTTGGGGAGATTTAAAAAAACGCATTAGTACACAATCGTTCCAAAATAAAGACCAACTTTGGGATTTTGTACAAAAAGCTTGGTATGAAATACCTATTGATACCTGCCGTAAGCTTGTAAGTAGTATGCCAAAAAGAATACAGAAGGTCGTAGCAAATAAAGGTGGATATACTGGATACTAATGTTATAAGCAATACTGATAAAAATTAAACCTAAAAATTTCGAATTTATTTGTTTTATTTTATGTTTTACGGAATGTACTTATTATTTTGTCCACTGTTTTTTGTCCACAATTCTTATTAATACATGAAAAAGTTAATTTATCTCGAAAACTCCTGCAATACTTATTGTAATAAGTTGGCTTTATGTTGTAAGAATGGAATAAAAAAATTTGCTTTGCATTACATTAAATACATTATTTTAATTTACCTGAACATATACAAACAAACTGATGTACTTATTATTTTGGCCATATGTGTATATATATGTCGATTTGCACGAAATTTAGTATAACGTACTGAATTGAGCCTAGAATGATGTCTGCTAAGTTTCGTAAAAATCGGTTCAGATTTATATATAGCTCCAATATATATTTTCGTCCGATTTAATATAAATGGTGCATCAAAGATACTATATATCTGTCGATTTGTACGAAATTTAGTATAACGTACTGAATTGAACCTAGAATGATGTATGCCAAGTTTCGTAAAAATCGGTTCAGATTTATATATAGCTCCCATATATATTTTCGTCCAATTTAATGTAAATGGTGCACCAAAGATCCTACATATCTATCGATTTGTACGAAATTTGGTATAACGTACTGAATTGAGCTTAGAATGATGTCTGCCAAGTTTCGTGAAAATCGGTTCAGATTTATATATAGCTCCCATATATATTTTCGTCCGATTTAATGTAAATTTAGTCCAGAATGATGGGTGTCAAGTTTCGTGAAAATCGGTTGAGATTTAGATATAGCTCCCTTTTATTATAGATTGATTTTAAGTAATTGACCCACCAAGGAACCAATAGGCTGGTAGGAACAAAACGTACTAAAATTAGGATAACCTAACCTGTGACAAGTTTCGTTGAAATCGCTTCATATTTGAATATAATTTCCATATACATTTTCGCCCGATTTTATGTAAATTGGGCATCAAACTCGTCATGTTAGTCAGATTGACATCAAATTTTGCACAACGTACAAAATTGAGCATAGAATTGTTGCGTTTTCTAGAAGTACAGGCATAGTTCAACGGATGACCTATTTATATTAGTTTGAAGTAGATTTACATACTTTTGTCCTATTTATGGATAGATCTGGATAGATCTAGGTAGATTTACATGTAGATAAATATCATCAGCGGTTTTATATACCCATAGTGGTGAAGGGTATTATATAGTCGGCCCCGTCCGACTTTACTACTTTCCTTACTGGTTAATTTTCTATATCCTTTTCTCAGAGCATAGAAAAATTTCAAAGCGTACTTTTTTCATTGGCAATAAATGTTCCAACTAATTTTAGTTATTTTCAATAACTACCTCAATGTGGTGGTTGGAAAAGTCCGTCCTAGCCGAAATAAACCCCGCATTTATTTTCCGAAAGAAAATGCGGCACGGCTCCTTTATGTAAATAATGACGCTACGTTTTTTGATTAGCACGGAATTTTGTACAGCGTAATGGTAATGGTACTAGTTCAGATTTAGAAATAGATATATATTAAGCGTACTGAATTATTTGGCAAAGCGTACTGAATTAAGCCTAGAGTGATGTGTGGTAAGTTTCGTGAAAATCGGTTCAGATTTAGATATAGCTCCCATATATAGTTTCGTCCGATTTAAGGAAAATGGTGTACCAAAGTCTCTGTATACCTTTCGATTTCCACGAAATTTGGTACAGCGTACTGAATAAAGTCTAGAATGATGTGTGTTAAGTTTCGTGAAAATCAAAAATGCAACGTCTGTTAAAATTCATCTGTTGAATTTACCCAAAGTTGTGAAGGGTATCATATAGTCATCCCCGTCCGACTTTACCACTTTCCTTACTGGTTTTTTCAATACTTTAATGCCAAGTTGATGTCGAGAGTTCACTGTATATACATATGTGTGATTATATGTATATTATCGTAGACTACAACACAAATCTTGGTATCATATCTGGAATATATTCAAGCAGGTGTAGGGTATCATATTAGTCGTCTTCGCCCGATTTTCGTATTTTCCTTACCGGTTTTCTCGGAATGTGCACAAATATTTCGTATTCTAAATATTGACGTTTGAATGTTGAGGCCATGATTTTAATTTCAAAATCTAATCATTGCATACTGCTGAGTGTACAATAATGAGGTCAAATACACATATTTATATAGAAGAAGACACCTTTATATGCTTCCCACCTAAAACAAAAACAAGAACATCAAAGACCAATCAAGGTGTCTATTAAATACCCGAACAATTCCTCAATCTACTTAGAAAAAAACTCTTGAAATTTGTTAAAATTTCAAGCTGTTACATAAGGAAAAAAACAATATGTTCAAGCATGACAATATTGTTGTCACTTGACTTCAAGTCGTTATTATTTTCCCACGAAAAGCCAGCCAGACACACCGTGAGGAGTCTACAAACAAATAACCGACAAAAATTAGTAATTTTTTGTTTTGGTTCTACGGCAAAATCAAGACAAAAGAATAATAACGAACAAAGGCATCACATCTACTCGCCATGGACAAAGTTTCTGAAGTAGGAGTGGGTATTGTTTTCCATAAAAAAATATATATTTTAAGGAGCAAAGTTTTTTTCTTTTTGCTCTCTCTCTCTCACTTTTCCGGTTGTTATTCTTTATTGAAAATTATTGTTTTTTTTCTTTCAGTATTTTTTATTTACCATCGATTTTAATTCACTTAATTTTTTTTCTTCTTTGCTGTTGTATTGTATTGTTGCAGTACAGTTTGAAAGTCTTTTGAAAAAAAACCTATGAACTTTGCACTATGTAAAAACTAATTAAAGCTATAATAACAGCATATTTTTGGGGGGAAATCTGTGTAAATTATATTGGAATTTACAGAGCTTTCCAATAAGGAATAAACAGTAAATCTCTTTTATAAGTAATTCAGAAGGGATGAATAATAAGAAGGGATGAAAACAATATCGATTATGTTACCACCGCTAGTATCTTTACACTGAAAGTTTGCATAATGGGATCGCAATTTGATTGCCGCATAACCTTGATAATTGCGGTTATCAGGAATTCTACGAGGGCAGTTCGAAAACTTTTGGAAACCACAAAGTTTTGGAAACTTTCATCTCTTTTATGAAAAAATGTTACATTTTGTTTTGATCTGGCTACTCCTTCATATAGAAACAGGTATTCAAAAAGACGCGTCCGGAAAATGGAAAAACCAATAGAAAAACCAGTAAGGAAAGTAGTAAAGTCGGGGTATATTAAACAGCTGATGATATTTATCTAAATGTGAATCTACCTATATCTATCCATAAACACGCCATTCGTTTGTTACAATGGGACAAAAGTATGTAAATCGACTTCAATCAAATATTACTTCTAGAAAACGCAACTACGTAACTATGCTAAATTTTGTACGTTGTGCAAAACTTGATGTCAATCTGACTAACATGAGGAGTTTGATGCCCAATTTACTTAAAATCGGGCGAAAATATATATATGGAAGCTATATCCAAATATGAACCGATTTCAACGAATCTTGTCACAAAATAGGTTATACTAAAATCAGTACGTTTTGTTCAATTACTTAAAATCAATTTATAATATAAGGGAGCTATATCTAAATCTCAACCGATTTTCACGAAACTTGGCACACATCATTCTGGACTAAATTCAGTACGTTATGCCAAATTTCGTACAAATAGAAGGATACATGAAATCGGACGAAACTATAATGGGAGCTATATCTAATTCCGGACCGATTTTCTAGAAACTTGGCAGACATCACTCTAACCTCAATTCAGTACGCTATGCCAAATTTCGTGCAACTCGAAGAATATATAGGGACTTTGGTGCACCATTTACATGAAATCGGACGAAACTATATATGGGAGCTATATCTAAATCTGGACCGATTTTCACGAAACTTGGCAGACATCATTTTAGACCCAATTCAGTACGTTATGCCAAATTTCGTACAAATCGAAGGATACATGAAATCGGACGAAATTATAATGGGAGCTATATTTTAATCTGGACCGATTTTCTCGAAACTTGGCAGACATCACTCTAACCTCAACTCAGTACGATATGCCAAATTTCGTGAAACTCGAAAGATATATATGGACTTTGGTCCACAATTTACAAGAAATCGGACAAAACTATAAAAGGGAGCTATATCTAAATCTGAACCTATTTTCTCGAAACTTGGCAGACATCACTCTAACCTCAACTCAGTACGATATGTCAAATTTCGTGCAACTCGAAGAATATATAGGGACTTTGGTGAACCATTTACATGAAATCGGACGAAACTATATATGGGAACCATATTTAAATCCGGACTGATTTTCACGAAATTTGGCAGACATCATTCTAAGCTCAATTCAGTACGTTATGCCAAATTTCGTGCAAATCGAAAGACGTATGTGGACTTTGGAGCACCATTTACATTAAATTGGTCGAAAATATATATGGGAGCTACATCTAAATCTGAACCGATTTTCACAAAACATGTCAGACATCACTCTAGGCTCAATTCAAAACGTTATGCCAAATTTCGTGCAAATCGAAGGAAATTTAGGGACTTTGGATTACCATTTACATGAAATCGGAAGAAACTATATATGGGAGCTATATCTAAATCTGGACCGATGTTCTCGAAACTTAGCAGACGTCACTCTAGGCACAATTCAGTACGTTATGCCAAATTTCGTGCAACTCGAAAGATATATAGGGACTTTGGTACACCATTTACATGAAATCGGACGAAACTATGTATGGGAGCTATATCTAAATCTGGACTGATTTTCTCAAAACTTGGCAGACATCACTCTAGGCTCAATTTAGTACGTTGTGCCAAATTTCGTGCAAATCGAAAGATATATAGGGACTTTGGTGCACCATTTACATGAAATCGGATGAAACTATATAAGGGAGCTATATATAAATCTGGACAGATTTTCACAAAAATTGGCAGACATCATTCTATGCTCAATTCAATACGTTACACCAATTTTCGTGCAAATCGACAAGTATACAGGGTCTTTGGTGCACCATTTACCTTAAATCGGACGAAAATATATATGGGAGCTATATCTAAATCTGAACAGATTTTTTCCAATTTCAATAGGGTTCGTCCTTGAACCAAACAAATGAGATGTGCCAAATTTCATCCAAATCGGATTATAAATGCCTGTACCTGTATTTTGTTTACAATTTAACACCAACAGACGGACAGATGGACGGACGGACATGCATAAATCGACTCAGAAAGTGATTCTATGCATATTCTCAAAAGGAACTATGGGTCTATCTCGTTTCCTTTTGCCTGTTACAAACATATGCACAAAGACATACTACCCTGTACCACAGTTTGGTGAAGGGTATAATTAATGACATGTGTGCTGTCATTAAATACTTCCTCAAGCTTTGATTCAAGCAATGGACTGAAGCTGGAGGAAGTGCTCCAAACAGGACAAAAAAATCAATCGGCACCAGCGCACAAGAGTGTTTTAATAATGAGTAAAATCAACGTATCAAAGCTCCCAGTGCCTTTAGTTGTTCCCAAAAAATCTTTTCAAAAAATCCAGTTGTAAACCACTATTTTGAAGACCCAGAGGAAAACTATTTGAATCAAGGGATAGATTCCTATAAAAGCGTTGGAATATGTGTATTGAAGTTTCAGGAAATTATATGAAAAAATAAAAATATTTACAACCTACACAACTATGTTGTCAGGGTATTATAGCTTTGTGCAGCCCCAAGAGTTTGTAACGCCGCGAAATATTGGTCCTGGAGCCGCCTTTAAGTATACCGATCGTCATATCTCGACAAGCTGAGTCGATCTAGACATGTGAGTCCGTCCATTATAATTTGTAAACACGATACATGTCACAGTTATGGACCAATCTCCACGAAATTTTGCATGTAGATGAGTTCTCCCCAATGAAGACCCCTATTGTTTGTGGTAATGATCGGTTAATATTTAGTGAATGAAATGTACCAAATACTTAATTTTTATCGGTTTTTCTGGTTGCTCCAGAGGCCGCAAACATCGCGAATTTTTACATGAAGAAGGGAATTGGACCAAAGAATAAGCATGCTCGTTTTGATAAAGATTGGTCAATATTTAGCGGACCAAATGGACCCTGACTTTTAACAAAATTTGTATTCTCTAGCGTAAATACTCCTTACTCCTGAAGGACATAGAACAAAGAAGTTGATATTATATCCAAGATGAGTGGTTGACCTTTAAATTGATACCAAATATATACTCGGATGTGGGAGTTACACTAAATTTTTTATAGGTGCTTACTTATTCAGATATTATTTAATAAACCATTACCACACTAGAGGGCAGAAATATAGCGCTGAACGCTTTGAAAGATTCCAGTTATGGTCAAGGACTTCGGCTATAATTGATTGGATTTTTCATTTTCATTTTTCATTTCCGATCCTATAAAGTATATATATTCTTGATCAGGGTAAAATTCTAAGACGATCTAGCCATGTCCGTCCGTCCGTCTGTTGTAATCATGCTATCTTCTGAAGGAATTGAGATAGGGTGCTGAAATTTTGCATAGGGTTGTCTTTTGTCTGCCGGCAGGTTAAGTTCGAAGATGGGATATATCGGATATATATATATATATATATCTTGAGCGCGTTTTTCAGCCGAATTCCCTGAAATTTGCTACATTGGGTTCTTATTGGGTACGAAATGTATCCACAAAAAAATTATAAGTATAGATCCACTTTTTCTGGTAGCCCCCATATAACGGTACCTCCTAATTTTTAGTATTTTGAGGGTTTTGGTCGTATTTTTCCACCGAATCGGCTGTAATTTAGTATTTTGAGTTCTTAATAGATATCAAATCTCTCCACAAAAAATTATGAATATAGGCACATTTTTTCGGGTAGAGGGTATCCAAAGTTCGGCCCGGCCGAACTTAACGCCTTTTCACTTGTTTTTTCTTTCGATTCGATTTATAGGCTGCAATTATAAGCCAAACATCGCAACACAACCCACGGTGAAGGGAATATGGACAAGTAATTAGAAGGGTTATACTGAATATTGGTAATATTCGGAAAATATGTCAGTGTAAGGAAGAGGTGCTGTTGAACTGTAATCAGGTGAGAGGGTGCAACTAACACGAAATATTACCCACTCTCGGAATAAAAATCCGCCGAAGACAGGGGGGTTGTGCTTCATGCATAATATATATGCCTACATCGATTCATAAAGTAATTCAATGCATATTCACGAAATGAACGATGGGTCTATCTCGATTCATTTCTGTAACAAACATATGCACGAAGACATAATAACCTGCACCACAGGTCAGCTTGGCCTTTAAAAACTTCACGCGCTGTTTGATCATTGAAAAATAGTCTTAAGAAGTCCACAATCCAATATTCTTTAAAAAAAAAATTATAAATAATCCACGCCTTTGGTCTTTGCAGACATTTCTTAAAAATTCACGACATTTTGGGGGGCCTTGAAAAAATATTCCTTATTAAATCCACGACTTGTTTGGCCTTTGAAAATTCCAACCTCCTTTTGGACTTTGAAAACATTTTCTTTAAAAAATCAAGGGTCCGTTTCGCTTCTGAAAAAAAATCTTCTTTAATTCTTTGAAAAAAAGTCATTAAAAATCCACTTCCACTCTTTAAAAAATTTTGTTGTAATTCATGTTATATGAAGGAAGACACAAACAAGTAAGTACATTATGAAATGTAATTAAATATTTCAAAAATGAAAAGCCGTCTATGTACAATAACATTTATTTATATTAGCAAAGTAATTATTTTATATAAATAACTTTAGTGTTGCACATATCAACTCGTGTTTAGTACAGAGCTGTTTATTTTTCCTGCTCTAATTCTATTAATATATTCATATTAAAACATTGTCATAAATTAGTTCTAATAAAGCCTGATGGCTCGAAAAAATATCCACTAGCAAACACAATATAACCGTAAATTCAATACAACCTGGCTAATTTGTTAGCCAACATTGACCACACGACCACATTGTTTACCCAGCAATTATTGTGAAAGCCCGCCCACTGCCATTGATACGGCATTTATGACCATAAACATGATGGACCATATATGAAATTGCCATGGTTTTAAATTGTTTACAATTTTTTTGTATTCGAAACAACAAAATTCACTTCCATTTCATATGGGAGGTTGTCTGTCGATGATGACAACAACAAACGGTTATGGAACACAACATTACATAGATGCTTGTACAAACATGGTCAACCGTATAGTATCATAAGGATTTGTTTACCATCTGATATTGAATCCATGCAACTAGGCTCTCCATCGCTAAATTGAATGTACATTGATACACTGGAAACAAAAATTACACAAAATGCAGTTCTTTGTGTGGTGGGCGGAAAATTCCTTATCGGAATGAAAGATCTGCCGAGTATGTTAAAAAACTGAAAGACATATTCGCCGAAGGTCAAGTTTTTGAGTTAGAGTAAACTAAACACAACATGAAGAGATTTGTTAACTTCAAATATTCTACAAAAATGCAGCCCATATGATTTTAGATAGGCTCCTTAATCATTCGTTTCCACCTTTATCCGATTCATGCCCTGAAAATCGCCAAAATTACACAAAATGCAGTTCTTTGTGTGGTGGGCGGAAAATTCCTTATCGGAATGAAAGTTCTGCCGAGTATATTATGAACCCTTAAATACATATTCGCCGAAAGTCATGTTTTTGAGTTAGAGTAAACTAAACACAACATGAAGAGATTTGTTAACTTCAAATATTCTACAAAAATGCAGCCCATATGATTTTAGATAGGGTCCTTAATCATTCTTTTCCACATTTATCCGATTCATGCCCTGAAAATCGCCACGAATATTTGCATGTAGCATCGGTTATACCGACACCTATAGATTTTGATAATGTGAATAAATCCGTGATACTGGTAGCGTAGACCGACGTCAAGGAAGTGGACGGAAGAAAACAGCAACATCAGCAGAAATGGTTCGAAAAGTAAAGAAATGACTTGATCGAAACCTGCGTCGCAGTTGCCAAAAAATGGCATGTGAGCTGAACATGTCGCAATATTCTATTCGGCAAATATTGAAAAAATAGCTCGGGATAAAGCCATTGAAATTCCAAAAAGTGCAAGAACTTACACCGCAAATGAATGAAAATAGACTCAAAAGAGCTAAAGAGCTGCTTCGCTTGGCCGAAAGTGGTGAAATGGCGAATTTGGTTTTCTCCGATGAGAAAACATTCGTTGTCCAGCAGTTTGTAAACAAACAAAATCATCGTGTTTACTTGCCAAAGAGGTCAGCTGAAAATGTGAACATTCGGTTGGCTACCAGAACTCAAGTGCCGGCCATGGTTATGGTGTGGACCGCCATAACAGCCGACGGTCGCTCTCTGCTCGTATTAATTGTCCGTGGCATCAGAATATTTGTCGAATATTATCGCGAAAATATTCTGGAGGGTGTATGGCAGCAGACCTTGGACATTCCAACAGGGCTCAGCTCGCGCCATCCAAGAATGTTTACAAAATGAGGTTCCTCTCTTCGTTTCCAGCGCACAATGGCCACCAAAATCTCCGGATACCAATCCGTTGGACTATTGTGTCTGGAGCATTTTGGAAAGCAAGGTTGGCACAAAAAAATACCAAAGTGTTGATCACATCAAGTAAGCTCTTCGCCGGGAATGGGCCAAAATACCGCAGAGCAAAATTCGGGCAGTGTGCGACGATTTCATTGGCCGTTTGAATGCCATAATTCGTGCCAAAGGTGACCAATTCGAACAAATCTAAACTTATTCTAAAATTTGATGCTATTTCCGAAATGTGTTGCTTTCATAAAACAAAATTAAAAAAAATTAAATTATGGCGTTTGATTTTTTTGCAGTTTTTTATCTCACCCTGTATATGTCTGCACCCTGTATCTAGTCATGCTATAATCACAATTATGTCCCGGGCAGTAACTGCGGTTCATAGTTATTGAGCAATCATTAAACTTCAAACAATTTGGCATTTGTGTTCGGTTCTGACCATTAAAGAGTTCTGGTAATGATCGATTTAGGAGTCTGAACAGCGGAAAGACGAACTTCTCGTAAATTGGCAG
Organism: Musca vetustissima; assembly: GCF_032173495.1. Classification (NCBI taxonomy): domain Eukaryota; kingdom Metazoa; phylum Arthropoda; class Insecta; order Diptera; family Muscidae; genus Musca; species Musca vetustissima. Next base: position 5,794 of record NW_026884440.1, on the reverse strand, counting down.
AATAACCAAGAGGAAGGGTTGACCTTTGCATTTCGATCCATTATATTGATGCAATTATTCACCCTACAAAACCAAATTATATGTGATGGGAAGTGCGGCTATATCCTTCGAAATACAGAAACTGGTTTTGTTTCAAACTATAGTTCTAAATTTCAAAATAATAGTTTTATTAAATCTGAATTTATTAAAAAAAACCTTCTACTGTAAAATTTCAAATTTGAGGGTTACGTTTTTTTTTTGGCGAATATGGTTCGATATGTTTGTAACAGGCAAAAGGAATCGAGATAGACCCATGGTTCCGTCTGTCCGTCCGTCTGTTGATGCTAAATTGTAAACAAAGTATAGGTCGCATTTATGATCCGATTTGGATGGAATTTGGCATAGGTCACTTATTTGGCCCAAGGACGAACCCTATTGAAATTGTGAAAAAATCGGTTCAGATTTAGATATAGCTCCCATCTATATTTTCGTCCGATTTAAGGTAAATGGTGTACCAAAGTCCCTATATATCTTTCGATTTGCACGAAATTTCATATAGCCTACTGAATTTAGTCCAGAATGATGTGTGCTAAGTTTCGCGGAGATCGGTTTAGATTTAGATATAGCTCCCATATATAGTTTCGCCCGATTTTAGGTAAATGGTGGACCAAAGTCCCTGAAAATCATTCGATTTGCACGAATTTTGGCATAGCGTACTGAATTAAGTCTAGAATGATGTGTGCTAAGTTTCGTGAAAATCGGTTCAGATTTAGATACAGCTCCCATATATAGTTTCGTCCGATTTTATGTAAATGGTGGACCAAAGTCCCTGAAAATCATTCGATTTGCACGAATTTTGGCATAGCGAACTCAATTAAGTGTAGAATAATGTGTTCTAAGTTTCGTGAAAATCGGTACAGATTTAGATATAGCTTCCATATATAGTTTTGCCCGATTTTAGGTAAATGGTGTATAGCCTACTGAATTAAGTCCAGAATGATGTGTGCTAAGTTTCATGAAAATCGGTTCAGATTTAGATATAGATCCCATATATATTTTCTCCGGATTTTATGTAAATGGAACACCAATGTCCCTATATATCTTTCGATTTGCACGAAGTTTAGCATAGCCTACTGAATTAAGTCCAGAATGATGTGTGCTAAGTTTCGCGGAGATCGGTTTAGGTTTAGATATAGCTCCCATATATAGTTTCGCCCGATTTTAGGTAAATGGTCCCTGAAAATCATTCGATTTGCACGAATTTTGGCATTGCGTACTGAAATAAGTCTAGAATGATGTGTGCTAAGTTTCGTGAAATCGGTTCAGATTAAGATATAGCTCCCATATATAGTTTCGCCTGATTTTAGGTAAATGGTGGACCAAAGTCCCTGAAAATCATTCGATTTGCACGAATTTTGGCATAGCGTACTGAATTAAGTCTAGAATAATGTGTGCTAAGTTTCGTGAAAATCGGTTCAGATTTATATATAGCTTCCATATATAGTTTCGCCCGATTTTAGGTAAATGGTGTACCAAAGTCCGTATATATCTTTCGATTTGCACGAAATTGAATTAGGTCTAGAATGATGTGTGCTAAGTTTCGTGGAAATTGGTTCAGATTTACATACACCTCCTATATATATTCGTCTGTTCGGATACATAGGTAGAATATACCCAAAGTGGTGAACGGTATAGTCGGTCCAGTCCGACGTTACTTCTTTCCTTGCTGGTTTTACAATACAATGATTCAATTGAATGACAAGAGCGAACACTCCATGGCAATATCTTTCCTTTGAAATTTGCATAACCAATCGTAAAGTTGCTGCAAAATTGCGACAAAAATCGTTGACCATAACTTTTTTTCTTGATGTGCAGAAATAAACATAAGTCATTGGGTGCAACATCAGATCAGATTTCAGGGTGATAAAAAAGTAAAAACGTGTCATTTGGTGTTGCCGACAGATATATGGTTTGCCGGGGTTCTCGGAATTACACACAGGTTTTATTATTCGCTTCGTATAAGGTATATGTTTTTATCAAAGCAATTTCGGATTTAATGTGGTAGAGGTACCAGAAGGAGAGGACCGACGGGTCCCAACTTCGGTCTTGATCTAGATTGGTAAAGATAAAAGGTTGTTCGAAGTTTGCTTTAAATCAGGTATTTCTTTCGCCTAGTATTAAACATATTAGGTTGGGGAAAATGAAATTAATTATTTTTTTCGGCAGATGGGTGTACTGATAGATTTCTCGTAAAGTATCGATCAAACAATTTCAGATTTACGCTCATTGGAAGGTTGAAATTTCGCAGTAAAAAATAGTTTGCTGTTTTTTGTTTGGCGAAATCAATTGTGAGTTACAGGGAGTTACAAATGGAAGTGAACAAAGAGAAAATTCGGTACGTTCTACAGTTTTTCATTGACAAAGGCAAGAAGGCAGGTCAATCGGCTAAAATTGTGAATGGTGTTTATTGGTTCGATACTGTTACAACAAATTATGTGCAGGTTTGGTTTCGATGATTCCGTACAGGAATTTTTGATGTTAAAGATGAACCTCGCACAGACAGGCCGGTCGTCAAAAATGTCGATAAAGTCGGAGAAATGGTCGAAGTTGAGCAACATGTTAGGAGTCGTAACCATAAAACTGTTTGCAAACCAGCCAGAATTGACCAACAGGAGAAGTGTCGTGTTCCACCAGGACAACGCTAGGCCACACAAATCTACAGTGGCTCGCCAGAAACTTTGGGAGCTTGGTTGGGAAATTTTAATACATCCGTCATACAGACCAGACTTGGCACCAAGCGATTATCATATTTTTCTTGCATTGCAACATTTCTTAAAAGACCAAAAATTCGCATCTGGGGAGGATTGTGAAAATCGACTACTAGAGTTTTTTGCAAATAGAGAGCAGGACTTCTATGAGAGAGGCATTATGAAGTTACCTTTAAAATGGCAACAAATCATACAACAAAACGGCGCATATTTGGCCCAAATCGGTCATTCCGAAATATAAATAAAGTCCTATAGTTCATATAAAAATAATGGATTTCTTTTTCCCCAACCTAAGTTGACCTTGCGGGTGAGGTACCAGATCTGGGCTTGATAATGATAATAATGTGTGCATTTTGGATTTATAAATATTGAACAAGTTGGCTCATTTAAGGGGACCCCCCCCCATTCTCGGTGTCAAAAAATTTTTTGATTTAATTCGTATCTACTCTAATTCTAGAATGTTCCTACAAAATTTCAAGTGAAAATCTCAAGAACTCTAGAAGATATTGCCGATTTATTGTGTCAGCATCAAGTGACGGCTAAAGGGCTTTTCAAATTTTAAACGCGTTTTTCTCACAACGAATGGCGGGCACGATAACTCAAAAACTAATAATCCAATCGGTTTCAAATTTTGGCACGTTTCTCTGGGAGTGTGTAGCTCTCGTATGAACTAGGATAAAGCCAATCGGTGAAGATCTTCCTTATTTTTTAACTTAGTTTGTGGTAAAAAATAGGCGATTTTCCAAAAAAAAAAAAAATTTCAAAGTTCCGCCATTTTGTTAATTATTGTGCGAAGTCAATAATCCTAGTTCATACGAGAGCCAGACATGTCCTCTTTCTAACACAGTTGGAATTTTCGGATTCCGATGTTCCAGTGTGGAGTTATCATGCCCGCCATCGAAAATATGGACTTTTCTTTGAACCCAAAAAACAACAACAACGAATTTTGGTAAATTATTTTTCTTCCTTTTTAAATCTTCAAATATATATGTGCCAAGTTACAAACCTTTACAAGCATTGGTATTCATTTACCAGGCCATTTAAGGGGGTTCCCTTAATGGGTCCCATCTTCCGACTTGCTCTAGGCTCGGTAAGAGGCCGTTCAAGTATTACGTAAGCTCTATAGAGATGGGGATGGGTCATCGCTTTCCTGATTTTTGATCGCTTTTGCTTATTTTGGGTTTAAAATTGTAGATTTTATTCGCCTAATATTGAATTTGTAAATAATTGATAATTTTGACCATTTGGGGGGATGTACCAGAAGCAGTGGATCAATGGGTCCCATCTTCGAACATGAAGTAAGTTTGGAAGAAATATTACGATGCACAAAGTTTGGACGAAATCAGTTACTCCCTTCGAGAGTTATCGTGCGCACCAGCCGGCCAGACAGACAGACGGACGGACTGTAAATAGTGTACTAATTGATTGAAACGAATTTTAGTCCAATGAAACATGAGGTCTAAATCCACATTTTTATAAGACACATTTATGCCGTATCGAAGTGCAATAAGCACTGTTGCCAAACAATAAACTATGACTATGTGCTAGATCACTTTTTATGGTGTTAATCAAGTTTAACCAGTAAGGGAAGTGGTAAAGTCGGACGGGACCGACTATATGATACCCTTCACCACTTTGGGTAAATTCAACAGATGAATCTTAACAGACGTCGCATTTTTGATTTTCACGAAACTTAACACACATCATTCTAGACTTTATTCAGTACGCTGTACCAAATTTCGTGGAAATCGAAAGGTATACAGAGACTTTGGTACACCATTTTCCTTAAATCGGACGAAAATATAAAAAACCAAATTACAAAGAATTTGGTTGAAAAACGCGCTCAAGAACCCCAAAATACCGAAAATTGGGGGTACCCTTATATGGGGGTTAGCCGAATAAATTGACCTATATTTATAATTTATAGTGGAGAGATTTGCTACCTAATAAGAACTCGACTAAGTTACAGTCAATTCGGTCGAAAAATACGATCAGAACCCCCAAAATACCAAAAGATTTGGGGGTACCGGTATATGGGGACTACCAGAAAAACTGGACTTATATTTATAATTTTTAGTGGAGTAATTTGGTACCCAATAAGAACCCAATGTACAAAATTTCAGAGAATTCAGTTATAAAACGAGCTCAAGAACCCCAAAATACCGAAAATTGTGGGTACCCTTATATGGGGACTATCCGAAAAAATTGACCTATATTTATAATTTTTAGTAGGGAAATTTGCTACCCAATAAGAACTCAAAGTACCGAATTCAGTTAAAAAACGTGCTATATAACCTCAAAATAGCGAAAATTGGGGGGTACCTTTATATGGGAGCTATTCCTAAACGTGGACCGATTTTCTCCAATTTCAATAGGGTTCGTCCTTGGGCCAATTAAGTGACCTGTGCCAAATTTCATCCAAATCGGATCATAAATGCGGCCTGTACTTTGTTAACAAAAATACATGGACGGACGGACAGACGGACATGCATAAATTGACTCAGAAAATGATTCTATGCATATTCTCAAAAGCAACCATGGGTCTATCTCGATTATTTTTGCCTGTTACAAACATATGCACAAAGACATAATACCCTGTACCACAGTGTGGTGAAGGGTATAAAAAGTACTAAATCTAGCTGAAGTTATAAAAATACTGCCACAACAGTATTATTATCAGTGTATACGAGGAATGTTTACCAACACCTTGCAAACCATTACCATTTCAGAAATCAAAGATATTTGACGGAAATAGATTACATTGATACACTTGAATTCATATGTGCATAGACACGTACAAATTCTCACATATGTAGCAGGTGAGTTATATAATATATTCACGCTATTCGGGTTAAGTCTACATACGATTAAAATCAACATGATAATAATCTGATCAGTTAAATAAAACTGTCATATATGTATATCCTCTTTGGGACAATACCCATATCCAATCGGACTTCTCTATAAAAAGGACGCAAGGGAATGGAAGGGAAAATATGATTTTTTATATTTCTCTCAAATAGACAAACCGATTGTATATCTGAACC
>NW_026884439.1:0-55436 GCF_032173495.1 Musca vetustissima | reverse complement strand
TACCGCTTCTTGTTCAAGCACCACTACGACATTGGTCAGGCGGAGATCTAAACGGACAATACGTCAAAATGTGCTATAAGACAGTCCAAGGAATCGAAACATTTGGGTCTTTGCCAACTTTTTCACTTACAGCAACGATATTTTGAAGAAGGGAATTGTAAGTCACAGGTCTTAGCAAATTTTGACTACGTGTACAAAGTTTTGTTGAGTTCGTTTAAAATTCAGATATATCTGCTAAATAGATTTTCTTCTGAATTAATGTAAATGGTGCACCAAAGACTCTATATGTTTAAGATGAGCCTAAAATATTGCCTGGCATATTGAAATAGTGGGACCAGTATCATGAAAACCAAAAACAAAATCGATGAAAAATTATTTGAAATTATTCGCTGTATTCTTTTTTATAAGAACAAAAAAATCTGATATCAGAATTTGTACAATTCGAATACGAAGCGATTTAAATAATTTGGACTGTATACACAAATTAGAACTGTACACATATTTGCCCTCTTCTCTATATTGAAAAGCTCATTACTCATTACTACCATTGCATTTTTTTAGATTTCTAGAGGACTTCATTTTCTTCTTCTACATGCCTTCAAATACATACAGGCTAAGTTACAAGTCGTTAATATAATGTACACAATTTTATGAATATTTTAATAATTCCATTTATAGATTAATAATGTAAATGTACCTCGCTTAGAATAAATCTAAAAAATTCATACAGCCAAGAGAAAGCCACTATTTTCCTAAAAATTGAAACTTTTTATTAATTACAAAATTATTTTTCTTCTTTGATCCACCCTATCACTATTTGCTCTCATATTTCCCTTTCACTTTCTTGATAAAAATAAATGTATTCCCCCAAGAGTTTTGCAACTATTTGATAACACCCTCGATAGTGTGGTTAGTTTTGCATGCCATTGTTTCTTTATTTTAGACAAAAGTTTGTAACGCCGCGAAATATTGGTCCTAGACCCACCTTTAAGTATACCGATCGTCATATCTCGACTAGCTGAGTCGATCTAGACATGTGTGTCCGTCTGTCCATTATAATTTGTAAACACGATACAGGCCACAGTTATGGACCAATCTTCACGCATGTAGGATGGGTTCTGGCCAATGAAGACCCCTATTGTTTTTGATAAAGATCGGTTAATATTTAGGGGATGAAATGGACCAAATACTAAATTTTTGTCGGTTTTTCAGATCGCTCCAGAGGCCGCAGTTATGGTCCGAACATCTTGAAATTTTACATGGAGAAGGGGATCGGGCCTAAGAATAAGCATGCCTGTTTTGATAAAGATCGGTCAATAATTAGCGGGTCAAATGGACCCTGACTTTTGTGTGAAAAATTACAAAATTTTTATTCTGGCGCGTATATACTTGCTCCTGAAGGACATATACTCGAGATGTTGATAGTATGTCCAAGATGAGTTGTTGACCTTCAAATTGATACTAATTATATGGTTGTATATACTCCGATGTGGGAGTTATACGTAATTAAGTAAAGGTGACTATGTGCATATTATTACTATTACTCCATTAGAAATGGAAATGTCGCGCTGATCGCTTTGAAAATGAAATTATGGACAAGGACGACGCTTATAGTTTTCGGTGAAGTTGAGATTTCATCAGAGGGTGCAATGAAACGAAAAACTTTAATTTTGTCAGATTTTCTAGTCGCTCTAGAGGCAATTATTATATACAGAACATCCCATATTTAACAAGGTGAAGGTGATCTGACCAAATACTTAGAGCGGTTGTTTAAATGGTGATCGGTCAAATTTCCGAGTGTCAAATCAACCAAAACCTAAAGTGACCAATTTTTTATTGTATGGCGTAAAAATTCACTTCAAGAAAAAACATTTTGGAAAATATGCAAGACTTAGAAATAGGAGTTGTTGGTCTATAATCAGTAAAAAGGGTGCAAATATTACGAAATATAGCCCAGGCACAGAATATAGAACCGCCGAAAGTGTGCTTTTCGTGGTAGTTGTGTAGGTAATCATATGGTCGGCCCCGTCCGACTATACTGCTCCGCTCACTGGTTTTATGCTATAGTTCAATGTGGGTTAGGAAACTTTATTTCAAATAAATGTCAGTATACCAATGATTCAGGGTATGAAAAGTTCGACCCGCCCCGAAAATAATTATTAAATCATATTAAATAATCATATTAAATTTTGTATAGTATATTTGAAATGTGTTCTTAAGGTTTCAATAGCGCTCTTTAGAATTTTGATTTTTTTTAAATCTTGTATTTATTGACAGTTTCAAAATAATACAACTACAGCTATTTAATACAGTTTAAAATGTCCACAACATCTTAAAAAAATCTCTTCACCATTTACTTAAGTCCACCTGATGATCACTGGGAAAAAAATTACCATCATTAATAACTCAAACGCCTCCTGTCAAGGGGCAAGCACACATCAACAACAACAACATAACAGAAATTGTACCTTGTCGTTTGTTTTGTTTCCCTCTGTGTGTTTTTTGTTTATTCTGAGATGCTGCTCATGTGGTTTCAATCTTGACGTCAATAAAACCCTTTTGCCTTTGCGAAACGTGGTTTGTACGTGTATTTCACTTACGGATTGTGTTCATACCTTTTTTCATTCTTCCACTGATTTTCATCTCATCCGAGATCATATTAATGAGTTTCAATTAATTTAAGGAGAGTGAATAGTAGAAGAAAAAAAAAACAACAAAATAAAAAACTGTCACAGATTTCCGAAATCAAGTGTTCGAAGCACTCAATGATTCATTGAATATGTCAACATTTTCCCTTAGAGTACCTGACTGAGGTCATGTTGTGACATTGTTGAGAAAAGGGCAAGGCTTCAGTGGAAAGGATTCATAGATGTCAATGAAAAAGGGTTTTTGGTAAATTTGTCATTGTATCAAACAAGTAATTTTCCAGGAAACAATCAAATTGTATTTGAGTTTTGTTTTATAGTTGGAAAATAAAAATTTATTTGTTGATAAGGCCATGTCTAATCTACATCGATGATTTATTATTGTTTAAAGGCAGGTACAAAGATATGTTTTTTGTTCTAGATTTTTTGCACATCGTAATATATTAATGTCTTTATATTTCTTTTAAAAATCTTCTACTCAACAAATTTATTTAAGTAAAAATAATGGTAATGGTCGCGGAATGCAGAAGGGGCTACATTCGTAATTCTGAAATACAATCACTTCGGTTGGAAAATGCGCCCAGGACCTATTAAAGTTCGGAAGATTTGCCACTCAGCGAAAACTGAAAATACCAATTAGTGCCAACTTGGTTAAAAATGTCATATGTTCGAAATCCTTACTATATAGAAAATTGAAGATACCCCTTCTGGCGAGTAGGTTGGTTTTCTCATTGCCTATAATTCCTGTATGATCCGGTACACATATGACTCGTTCAAGATCGTGTCGTGAGATATGTTTTTGTCATTTATTTTGCCCATATTGAATGTTGTTTGGTATTTATATGTAGTATTCTGAAGGTAGAAAATTTTGAACCCTAAAATATAATCCCAAAGATACTAAATCATGTCAATATTAAGTCGGGCGGGGCCGACTTTATGATACCATTCACCACTTTGGGTATATTCAATAGATACATCCTACAGACGTCGCATTTTAGAAGAACCATTGAACTAAAATATGTGATCTTTATCATCCCATTTTGCTACCACTTTGGGACCAAATTATGTAAATCGATTTAAAGCAAATCTCAATCCGACATCCGTTGATTATTTAGAGCCCAATTAACATCAATTCGGTAGAAAATGTATATGGGATACGCCTGGATTTCTACAAAACGCAATTACGTCATTCTATGCTCAATTTTTGTACTTTGTGGAAAAGTTCGTGTCAATCTGACAAACATAAGGGCTTTGGTGCACCATTTACTTAAAATCGGACGAATCTATACATGGGAGCTATATCTAAATCTGAACCGATTTCAACGAAACATGACACACTAACATAAGTACATTTTGCAAACTCCTGTGCAAATCGACCATATTATACGGCTTTGGCGCACTCATTACTTAAAATTGGACGAAACTATATATGGGAGCTATATCTAAATCTGAACCGATTTCGACAAAACTTGATAAATGTTATGTCATAGTAACTTAAGTACGTTGAGCAAAATGTTCTGCCAGTCGTTTTTTTACTTAAAATCGGAAAGCATTATATATGGGAGCTATATCTAGATCTGAACCGATTTCAACAAAACTTGACTCACGTTATGTTCTAGTAACTTCAGTACGTTTTGCAAAATGTTGTGCCAATCGGCCTAACTTTGGGTCTTTGGTGTACTATTTACTGTATATGGCAGATATATGTAGATCTGAACCGATTTTCACGAAACATGACACACGAATGGTATAATGATCTATAAGAATCGAAATAAGTGTCGAAACCCAAACATAGTACTTGTAACAGTAAAAATAACTAACTTTTAGAGCTCATCTGTTTATACTGTAGTGTTGCTTTAGTTTTGTCCAAGCATTAAGGTTTTTTTATGTGAATAAAGTACCCGATGTAAAACTAAAACAACAACACGATATTTATACCCTTCACCACACTGTGGTACAGGGTATTATGTCTTTGTGCATATGTTTGTAAAAGGCAAAAATAATCGAGATAGACACATGGTTCCTTTTGAGAATATGCATAGAATCACTTTCTGAGTCGAATTATGCATCTCCGTCCGTCCATGTATTTTTGTTAACAAAGTACAGGTCGTATTTATGACCCGATTTGGATGAAATTTGGCACAGGTCACTTGATTGGCCCAAGGACGAACCCTATTGAAATTGGAATCGGTTCAGATTTAGATATAGCTCCCATATATATTTTCTTCCGATTTTATGTAAATGGTGCACCAATGACCAAACATATCATTCGATTTGCATGAAATTTGGTATACCGGACTGAATTGAGTCTAGAATGATGTGTGCGAAGTTTCGCGAAAATCGGTTCAGATGTAGATATAGCTCTCATATATATTTTCGTCCGATTTTATGTAAATGGTGCACCAATGTCCCTATATATCATTCCATTTGCACACAATTTGTACTGAATTGATTGTAAAATGACGTGTGTTCAATTTCGTGAAATTCGGTTCAGATTCAGACATAGCCCCCATATAAATTTTCGTCCGATTTTATGTAAGTGGTGCACCAAAGTCCCTATATATCCTTCGGTTTGAACGAAATTTGGCATAGTGTACTGAATTGAGCCTAGAATAATGTCTGCCAAGTTTCGAGAAAATCGGTATAGATTTAGATATTGCTCCCATATAGTTTCTTCCGATTTCATGTAAATGGTGAAACAAAGTCCCTATATATCTTCAGATTTTTACGAAATTTGGTATAACGTACTGAATTGAGTCTAGAATGATGTTTGTTATATTTCGAGAAAATCGGTCCAGATTTAGATATAGCTCTTATATATAGTTTTGTCCGATTTCATGTAAATGGTGCCCCAAAGTCCCATATATCTTTCGATTTGCACGAAATTTGGCATAACGTACTGCTGGAATGATGTGTGCTGAGTTTCGTAAAAATCGATTCAGATTTTGACATATATATATATATATATTTTCGTTCGATTTAATCTAAATGATATACCAAGTTCTTACGTTGCATAGAGTTTTGAATTTAATCCAGAATAATGTGTGCCAAGTTTAGTGAAAATCGGTTGAGATTTAGATGTAGCTCCCTTATATTATATATTGATTTTAAGTAATTGACGCACCAAGGAACCAATATATGGCTGATAAGAACAAAACGTACTTAAATCAGTATAGCCTAACCTGTGACAAGTTTCGTTGAAATCGGTTCATATTTGGATATAGCATCCATATATAAGTAAATTGTGCATCAAACTCCTCATATTTGTTAGATTGACATCAAATTTTGCACAACGTACAAAATTGAGTATAGAATAACGTAGTTGGGTTTTCTAGAAGTACAGACCTAGCCCAACGGATGACCTGTTCCATTGTAACAAACGAATGACATGTTTATGGATAGATCTAGGTCGTTTTACATGTAGATAAATATCACATATTTTATTTCATACAATTTCATGATAATAGTCCTGTTTAATATACTCATAGTGGTGAAGGGTATCATATAGTCGTCCCCGTCCGACTTTACTACTTTCCTTACTGGTTTATCTTTATTTTTTAACCTTTCAATTTTAGTTGCTTTAGTTTTGGCCACCAGTGTATGTTTTTATTTTTTCTGGTACTACATAAAGTACCCTTTGTATACGTCCAGGTTTTAAATATCCATCCCCTATATAATGCTATAAGTCGTCGATCAATTTTGGATTTTTTGAATCCTCGCCTAATGAATAAACAAATCTGAAAACATTTTTTATTCAAAAACAACTACAAGTGTATTAATATGATTTTTATGTAATTTATTTATATTTTATTTTTACATTATTTATTTTACATTATATATTAAATATTTATAAATGATTATTATTATTATTTTTATTTTTATTTAATAAGTCAGTTAATAATGTATTGTTAATATATTGCTCTATATATTCTAAATTAATTAATAAGTTTATATATTGTATTCACACAGTACATATATATTTTTATTCTTATAATATATACATTATTAACTATTTATAAATCGTATTATCACAGTTTTTAATGGGGGTTTTTGTATACAATCGTAATTAATTATTATATATATTAAGTAATAAAATAAAACAATGAAGATACATATGTATATATTTATGTGCTTATTATAAGAAGGAAGTTGTAGCAGCAGAAGAAGAAATTATAAACGTTTTATTGTTTAATTAATTGTAAGTATAATAATGATAATAATTGCGTTAATTTATTTTTAATTAATTATATATGTATGTATGTGTATATCGACCGGTGCTTTTGTTTTGTTTGTCAAATGTTTAATAAATAATTACAGTGTGTATATGTACATTTATAATGGACAGCGGTGTGTTGCACACACACACAAATCTACATACAAACGGGTATATGTGTATGTCGTCCATCTGCTTTGCTTATTTGTTTTTGATAGCCAGCTATTAAGTTGTAGTCAAGCTTAAACCATTTACAGTGAGAAATCGAGTGACTGTTTTTTTTTTCACAAAAAAAGTTTACTGTCTTTTTTTTAAGTAGATTTTTTATGGCTGATACAATAAATTATACAAAAAGATATATTAGTCAAGCAATGTGCGGACAGACAAATCAAACGACCAGTTAGTTAGCTGTACATTCATTCATAAAACAAGCTTATTCTTTCCGAGGAGGGTTTGCATGATAAGATACCCATATAAATATATATATATATTTTTTTACATTTGGAAAAATTATTTTCGGTGATTAAGTGTTTAAAGCTCGTAATACCTCTTAAGTTGTTGTTAAGCGTTTATTTCACACACACGCACACACACACAATTATTCCCCTGTTGTTAGTTGATCTTGGCTATTTCGTCGTGCGTCAGCCTCATTGTTTCAAGTGTTGAATTATTTTAATTTTGTTCGAGGCATTAAATTTTTACTGTGTGTTTATAGCGATCACCTGCAGTTGCAGTATTTCTTTTCCCCCTTTAAGCGTACCCCTGCCGTGTCGAGTGCATATGTTATGGCAAATAATGCAATTAATTAAATATAAATTTGCAGGCAAATAAAATTGCAAACGTTTTTTAGTTGATTCATAATTGTGATGAATGTTTTTGACCAAATTGTCTTGTTTTTTTATTAGTTGTTTTCACTTATGTGTTTGTATATATGTTTTAGTGTTCAATTACATAGCTGTAAATGGAAGTGCTGATAAAGAGGTAAAGAACAAGTCATTAAATTTTTATTTTAGTTTTTTTATGTATTTCATTTTTTTATTTTAGTTTTAACAAACATTTAGTTTTTTTAATGACTACTTATATTAACTATATACAATTAATAGTTATGCTTATATAAATTACATACGTTTGCTTAATCTAAGTGAAGAGATGCACTTATGAGCGCTATTGCAGTTATGTGAAATAATTTGTTTAGTTTCTGTTTTCTTGTTTCTGAGGAATGTCCCATTGGTTAGGGGATATGAAGAAGATAGCAAGCGAAAAACGTTGTAGTTGATAAAGAGAAAAACCCGGTTTCCAAATTTTTGAAACGGATATTCAGATAATAAAACCGGTACTGAATTTACAAATAGCCAATCATTTTGATAATATTTCTCATGTACTTTTCGTTTTTTTTTTAATAGAATAAAGTTCTTCCTTTCAAAGTATTTCCCAATGGAACATTCCCCATCCGCTGTATGAAACTCAATTAAAAAATAACTTATTTTCACATTCTTCTTTTTTTTAGTTTTCTATAACAAGGTAACCAAATGAATTGATATTTTTTTTAATTTCTAAAACAAATTGAATTCTTCAGAAAAATATTCAAATTAAATTTTTTTTCTTCAGTATCATATTATGCTAGAAAAGCTATTTGAATGTTCAATGAAAAAAAAATCATTAAGATAAACCTAAAAGGAATCTTTGCTTATTAATGCTAATAATGTTTTTGTTGCACTTAACCCTTTAGGAATATACGGTTATATTCTCCCCGTTACATCGAGTATCGGGAATTACGAGAGTCAATTCCAATACCTGTTGCCTGATATGCAACAATTATTGCATTTCCAAACCGGTACGAGATGACGTTGAAATATCACTGCCATATGAGGTATTCAAACTGTTATTGGCCGCTGAGGCATAGGCCAAGGAGCTGGGTGGGGTATTGCCCAGTCCATTAATGTTATTCATGGCATGTGTTGTTGTATGTTTCATATTGGGTGGAGTTTGGGGTGGTGTATCTGGTTGAATTTCAGGAAACCCCAAACGCTGCTGCTGTTGTTGTTGCTGCTGCTGGTGATGCATATTCGGATTATTCGTTGAATTGTAGTGTTGCTGATGTAGCGACGTCGGCGCCGATGACATATGCATCATATTCGAGGCAGGTGATACGGAGCTATTCATTTGAGCATAATTAACACTCGAGGGTCCACCATAACCAGCGGCAGGTGGCAAACGACCATAGGGTGAAGCATTGACATAATTACTCATCATCGAAAGTGGGGAATTATTTGTTAATTGATTATTCATGGCTAAGTTATTTGTATAATAGGCAGAAGAAGCTTGAGATTGCTGTTGTTGCTGCTGTGATTGAACACTGTTGAGGTAGCCAGCAGTGGGCGGTGGTGTCTTATTAGCTACTGTATCGGCAACACTCCATATTTTTGGTTTTGTGGCCGGTATTGGTATACCACATTCATCTCGACTAGCATAACCTTGTTGGTGTTGTTGTAGAAGCTGTTGTTGTTGCTGCTGCTGTTGCTGTTGCTGATAATACAGACTTTGTGTATGTGGATTATGGTGACTTTGGTAAGGATGATAGGCATTGGGATGATGTCCAGCTGAAAGCGCTGTACTCTGGCCAACACCACCGTATAATGATGCGGTATTGTAATTTTCCATTTGTCTTGGGGCTGTTAAATTTTCTGGTTTTCTATCATCTTCATCGTCATGCTTTAAATCGTTATGCTTAACATTGTTGCTACTGTGGTCGTTCGACTTAAGTTGATCGGTGTGTTCTGTAAATGGAAAATCAAAGAAAACAGAAAAACGGATATTAGAAATTATTTAAAAACACACACAAAACAAAATAAAAATCTGAAGTCTTCTTATGGTTTGCCGCTAGTCTCTATTTTATCCTTCTATCCGTTTGGCAAGTAGCCCACCCACCCCAGGATATTTTTATTTTCTAGAAAAAACTCTTAAGCTTTCTCTGTCCTATGGTTCATGCTAAGCTCTCTGTCAACTTCCGGTTATTTCTTTGTATTTTTTCAAGAAATGAAAGACGTTTGTGTAACAGAATAAGCAAAAACACACAATTGCCACTTAATTCATTTGCCATCACAAGGTGGTGACTTTAGTTTTAGCCGGATGCTGGTAAATGGTGTGATCCACCCTTTGAAATCAAAAATTGTGGTGGGTGGACATTTAAGAAAATTTATTTACTTTTGTTGGCGTTGAATTTAATTGTTTCATTTCATGCCTGTCTTTAAGATAATACAATAAGTCATTCGGGACAAAAATAAGTTAATTTGTTATTACACGCCGAGAATTTGAAAAAAATCAGTTCCATGAGGAACAAAAAAAAAATAAAACGGGATTTAATTTTCTGACAAACTGAAGGGATAACTTAAAGCCACATCGGTTGGAAAATGAGGGAAATGACACGTCAGAGACCCATATTTCTGTTATCCTCTGAGAACCTAAAATTTCAAAATACTTGCTTTGCGTTAGTAGGGCCTTCAAAACATCTCAATCATTCATATCGGCCCCTTATGCGGGAGTTATGTCAAAACATGAATCGACATTAAAATGTTCTTTCCTTAGAGAAAGCAGAATATCAAATTGAAAGATTGAAAATAGCACTTATTAATTCCTTGAATTTTTTTCATTGAAAAATCTATTTCTGTTTCAAACCTAAAATTTCAAAATACTTTTCATTTCAAAAAATCTTTCAAGCCCCTTAAAAATCCATTAAAATGTTTTCTTTAAAAAGCAGAATATCAAATTGAAAGATTGAAAATAGCACTTATTAATTCCTTGAATTTTTTTCATTGAAAAATCTACGTTTCAAAAGCCATTGAAAATATTTTGATTAAAAAAATCTAAGCCTTAAATGTCCTTGAAAATATTTTTTTTAATATCCAGTGTAAGTGCTTGAAAAAAATCTTTAAAAAATCCACGCTTTATAATTCCTTGAAAACAATCCTTTGTAAATTTTTATAACCTGCCTGTCACTTTTCATTCTCCATAATTATTTATTTTTTCGAAATTATATTATTTACCTTTATGCATTTGTTGGCTACCATATAAAGATGCCGTGGCCGAACTGCCACTTCCCATTTTGTTCATATCGCCAGATTTGTCCATTTCTTTTTCATCATCGGATAACATGGCATCGTCATCATCATCCTCAGTGCGATTCTTTGGTTCCCAGGTCATTTTGTTTTCCTTCTTCAAGCGGCGGCGGGCATTGGCAAACCAAGTGGAGACCTGTGTCAGTGTCATTTTAGTGATGATGGCCAACATGATTTTTTCACCCTTTGTGGGATAGGGATTCTTTTTGTGTTCATTTAACCAGGCCTTTAATGTGGCTGTGGATTCGCGGGTGGCATTTTTGCGTCGGGAGGCCAAGTCATAAGAAGCACCATATCTAAAAATTAAAAAAAAAAAACAAATAAGAAAACATTGAAAAGAGTTAAGTAGAATTTTCCAACACTAAGTACTTTTTTCATGAAGGTTTTTCTCCTAAGGATTTAACAAAAAAATCAAGAAATTTTATTTTATTACCCGCCATCACTTAACACCAAACACTTGTTGATTTGCTTTTATCAGCAAACTAAGAGGATGAACTACGTGAAAGAAAACCCCCCAAAGAAATAAAGTTGGCTAAAGGAAACTCAGCCAACACACAAACATACAAACTGGATTCTATACTGCCAAGAAGCAGTTGTTGTTATGGTAGCATGGTAGCTAACTGAGCTGAATATTTTTGCTGGTTATGTTGTGTGCGGTTCATAATAGCCCAAGGGGAGCAATTCTATTCAATGATAATAATATTTTTTTATATATCTAGGAAAAAGTTGCCATGATTGGCGATCTTAAGAATGCCAAAAAATACATATTTACGTTTAATGTCGTAAGTGTTGGCTTAGCTTCTAACGAACAAAAAAAAAAAAACAATCTCATTTGATTTAGAGTGTGTGCTATGTATTTTGCGTTATGTCTGAGAGAGATAAAATGAAATAAATCAATTTTTTTTAGCTGTAACCCCTCCCTATTTTTATTTATGAGCTGTTAAAAGATTTGTAGCGAGTTTAATAGACAAAATTGATAAGATTTCTTAGCTTGGTTTGGATTTTAATAAACAATTCTCATTTTTTTTTTTTGTTCATTTCTATATAAATATTTTATTTATTTTTATTACGACAATTTGTTTATATAAATTATGACATTTTACTTACCCATATGCAAATGTTGGATCGTATGAATAATAACCGGTTGTTGGTTGCAAACCGGCCGTGGACCATGCCGCTGCTGCTGTCATATCTGAACCGGTGGTTGTTTCTTTGAGGCTATAGGGATTGCCCTGTAAAAAACAAGAAATAATTTTAAAAACAATTGTGGTTAAATAAAATAATAATAAAATTTAAAAATCTCTATCAGATGTCGTCTCTGTAAAACAAAAACTTGGACAAAACTTAACTAAAAACCGAAAAATAATCGGAAGTAATCCTATCAGAGAACGAATATATGCAAGTAAAATAAAATCAGTTGCGAGAGTTTTAGAACAAAAAAACCTCGTAAAATTCGAGTGGGCCTAACTTTGAAGATTTTCTGTAAAAAGGTAATACGGTAAATAGCAAAACATTGTTGTATTACATTTTGTATCCAAATTCAAAATACCTAAATTATGGGGGTGTTTATAATAGAAGGTTTCAATCCCTCTTTGGAAAAGAATTACCAAATTACAAGCACTCAAGTTAAAATTTCAAATAAGACCTTCAGGATACCCAAAGTGTGTCAATATCTTTATGCTATTTCTATTTTCGAATATTTTTTGAATCCACATTCAAAATACCTAAATTATTTGTAGGTACCTATAGCAGAATTTTTTAAATCCACTTTGAGAAGTAAATACTAAATTAGAGACATCCAGGGTGGGTCGGGTGCTTTATATGTGGGCTTTGTTGAAAAATTTTAATCTGTACCGAGCATTATTCTAGAATTCGTTTTGTATCCACATATAAAACACTGAAATTAGTGGTGTTAAATTTTCGATAAGACCTTCAGGATACCGAATGTGAAAACATAAAAACATTAAGAAATATTTGTAAATTATTATAGAATTCAAAAAATCTGAAATGCCAAATTAAAAAGTTCTGTGAAGAAGTTAATTTCCCACCAAGAATCCGAACTGACATAATATAGACAATTCAATTGAATATTAGATTAAGGAACCCAAAATACCTAAAATAGACCGAGTCCTTCATATGGGTGCCCTCGCAAAATATAAAAAGTAAAGAATGTCAACTGGATTTCATATATTTTCAACCATAACACAGTGTTTCAAACTACTTAAATTCTATGGGACCTCCTTATATCGAGACTATGTTAAAATATGGTCCTATATTGAATAAAAAATCAAGTGGTTTTCTAATACTTGAGAAACCGAAATACCAAATTACAGACACTTAGATTGATACTTGTTCTTAGACCTTCTCTTTTGGAAAAAATGACCAAAATCTTTTGACAAACCTGCAACAACTCCGTTGGAATTTGTGAGACAATAAAAAGTCGTCTGTAATGTAATTGGTTCCTTCTCCCTTGAGTCTTGAAAAAAAAAATCGATCAAATAAAAGTTCAACTAAACATTTTAGTCTGTAAGATTCATGATTAAATTGCAAGTAAGTCTGTCTGCCTAACACCCAGTAATAACACTGTAAAATGTTTTACATAAAAACCTTTTAATTTCAGTTTTTTTATTATTGCTATTGGAAATGTTTAACACATGTACGAACAACTCAATAAATGTTGTGCTGTTCAATGGCACCAGTATAACAATAACCAATAATAATAATAATAATATCGACAGCAACAACAATTTAACTTTAGTTAGTCATTGACAACGATTGACATAGTCAAAAGGGAAGAAACAAAAATTGTGGGGTAAGAAATTGGTGGCAAAAAGGAAACTAAAAACGACGTCATACACTCTCTACTTCCGGGCCGTAGTACTATGGTGTTTACAAAAATCGTAAGTTCTTACAAAAAAAAAAATATCAACAACAAAACAATTACACCTCATGCTCCTCCTTTTTTGGCTTTGTTGTAGTTTGCAAACCAACAATGACAACAAAACCGCCACCATTATGCCATGGAATGTTTTTATTTTTATGTTGATGTTTTTTTTTTGCGTTTCGTTTAGAATTTATTTTAAAATATTCAAGCATTGTTCGTTTTGTCTGTGGACGACGATTCTCATGGCATTCCATTTTAGAGAATTTGCAATAACGTCATCGAGACAACGAGACAATAATAAATGCCCAAAAGCTGTGAGCCGGTATATTGTCACGTCAACACCCGAGTATTATAATAATAATACAAACTACACTATCATAACATGAGGTTGTAGTGGCTGTTGTAAATGATGACACCCCTCCAACCAAGTTCTGGCATAGTTGAGGTTGCATCTAACTATCACAATCGAACAGTGATTGAGTTACTTGTTGTTGATACTGAACTAGACCGCACCACCCCCATATATAGTTTGTGTTAGATTTATTATTGACAATATATATATTTTTTTAATTTCTTCTTTTTTCTTCGCCCATAACATCATGTTTTGAAAAATAAATTGATTTTTATTAAAATATGAAAACAAAATTTTTGTTGTTGTTGTTGTTTTTTTCATTTTTTAATGTTCAATGTAATTTCAAATAATCGAAATTGTGTTGTTCAGTAGTATATGAAGATAACAAAGTGTTACTGAGCTCAGATATTTCATTTTCAGTGAGGCTTGACTAAAATTTGAAATTATTTTCTAATATATTTTCACCTAACTGGCGGGAGGTAATCAATATTCGAAATTTATAAAAAAAATGATATGAAAGTAAAAGAGTGATGGTAGAGATAAACCTTTCTGTAAAATAATGAATTTTAATTTTTTTAAATAAAATAATAAATTAAAAAAATGAAAATATCCTTGAGTTTGTCTCGGTCGAACTATTTATATCCCTCACCTCTGCTTACGTCCCTATACTAATATCCCTGGCCATGTCAAAACAAAGTTGTTTATCCTTCAAGACCCCAAAGACCCCTAGTGATTAAGACCATAAAAACGCCAAAAATTGGCGTGTGGGAATATAAAAAACGTAGATCTATATTGAATATTTCCCTATTGAAATTGGGAAAATCGGAGTTAGATATGTAAATGGTGTATGGTTAGCTCCCATATATATTTACGTCCGATTTATTGTAAATGGTACACCAAAGTCCCTACATATACTTTGATTTTCAAGAAATTTGGCACAGCGTACTGAATTGAGTTCAGAATTATATGTGTTAAGTTTCGTGAAAATTGGTTCAGATTTAGATATAGCTCCCATATAAATGGTGCACTAAACTACTAATGTGTGTCCGACTGACTGTTGCGTTTTGATGAAATCTGTGCAGATGCGAAACCCTAAAAAATACAAAAAAAAATTGGTTTATGCTGAAATGTGGACATTTATTCAAAATTTTCTGCAAAATATATTCTACCAACAACCCAAATTTCCAAATAACTGCCACATCAGATCGTCGAAATTTTTACAAGTAGACGGGACCTGTACATTGGGGTCTATGTTAAAACCTGGACCAATATTGAACATTATCCACAAATAATGTGAAATTACAGACACTCGTTAAAACATTTTTAAAAATGCGGCGGTACCCTTTAAGGCAGTTATACAAAAATGTTGACCAAGGAGTATTATCCATGGCAAGGTTTCAAGGCCCTATCCTTAATGTTTAGGGTTCTATCAGGTTTTGAATCTGACGAACAGATAGGCGGACAGAACAGATAGATCAACATAATATTTTATTCCGATCTTTATGGGGTCTCCTTTAATATTTTAAGGATATTACAAACACATGGTGGAGTTTCGGAACCAAAATATATTGTTTGAAATTTTTGGGATCTGTGATATATACATATGCGCTATCATTGCCAAATAACAAATTCAACTTACCAATGGCGTATAGAATGCCGAACTGTCCACACCAATGCTAGGATATGGATTCTGTTCCGTTGATGGATAGGCTGTGCCATAAACGCCAACACTTGCTGCTGTTGGCATTCTCGAATAACTAGACAGCGCTAAACGTGCCGAATCGTATTGACACGAACATACAGTTTGTCCCGATACGGGATCTGTCATAATTGGCCTACCATTTTCACAACAACCCCCACCGCCAACACTACTGCTGCTGCTGCCTGCCCCCATTGCTGCTGAGCCGGCTGCAGAGATCGCTGTTTGTGCAGCATCTGTAAGAGTGGCCGTGCTGGCGATACCGTTATTGCCCACAAGTACTGAACCAGATTGTGTTGGTGGTTGTGATGATGACGGCGGCGGCACACTTCCCGCATTATTGGTGGATGTTTGTGACATGGCACCGGGACTTAAAGGACCATTGCCAGCCGATGATGCCGACGAAGAGGATGAACCTCCCGAGGGACTTAATGAGTTTTCATGTGATCCTCCCGACAGCGGTGAGGGCGCATTGTGTGACATAATTGATGATGATGATGTTTGGCCAACATTGCCGCCGCCAAGTAACTGCAATGAAAACAAACAGACAAACACACTCAGTCAAAAATTATGTATGTATGTGGATCACTCGGTGGAAGAAGAAGAAGTATGCATGAAAAGGAACCAACAAAAAAACAAAAACAAAACAACGTCCAAAAATAAAATATTTATATTGATGGCAGAAAGACAAGACACAGGCGGAATTTTTCAAACAGGTATCTTTGGTCCTACGCTTAACTTAACTTGGTCAAGTATATTTAACCTCATACTTGGCTAGCACACCTACAATCAAACGCATGGTATGTACGTCTTTTTTTCCACTCTGTTTACCTAAGGCAAACAACCCTCTTTTGGTGAGACCCTAAACCAAACGAAAAAGGCATAAAGGTCCAATGTGTATGCCGTTTGTCTGTCCGTCCGTCCGTTCATTTTTGTTCCATCTGTTTTAGTTTGTATTGTTGTGTCTTCTCTTCTTTTCCTTTTTAAAAGTCATTGAAGCAGATTAAGACGATAACTCCAAATGTCAAAATATTTTATTGGCTTTGGCGCAATTTGCGATCCGTTCCATCTATTTTCACTTCATTAATTTTCAATTTATCACTCGTTCAGATTTTCGGATACGTTTGTATCCGCATACGTAAAATTTGCTTATGTGTAGGAAACAATAACAAAAAAACAGTGAGTCCCTGGTTTCGTATCTTCCTCATTCTGGCGATCATTACCTTTGAGCATTTTTCTTTAAAAAATCTGATAGATAGTTTTACTTGGAAAAAGGGTTATGTTTTTAAGACATTTTTTTGTGGGTTGCGTATCATCCGATAGCCTTGAGATTAGGCTTCTTGGCGCTGAACTTTTTTTTAAACAAAAAAAAATTGCTTACATTCTTTGTTAAAGTGCTAATTTTGATTTTCATTTTTTTGTAGATATTCAAACTTGGAAGAAGACATTATTTGAGATATTTACAAATTGACAAAAGAAATTAATAAAATCAAAAAAATCATTCCCATTTTAATTTTATTATTTTCCCAATTATGAATCAAAAAATTTTTCAGTTACGACAAAACGATTCATCCTTGTGATGGCTCCAAACCGCCATTCACATTCATTGGTGGGATCAAATTACCCTCTAGCCTATGTGGCTCCTTTTTTATTATCATTAACTGGCTTAAGGTTATAATTTTTGAAATGGTGATTTCTTTTGATATCTGCAAAGCAACAAGCTAAAATTTCATTTGCCATCGCATAAAGACCGGAAGTCAATATTTATTTCATTTTTATCTTTTTAACATTCCTGGCTTTGTGTTGTTCCTTCCTTACCATTTATGTTCAAAAAAAAAAATAAATCTAATCTTAATTGGCCACATTTCATGAAAGCTTAATGGTTGTGTGGTGATGATGACTATGTTTGTTATGTTTGTCCTGCTTAAAATTATCTTAAGACACAGGATATTAAAATGATAGGATGTTGTTGCATAAACTGGGTTTAAAATAAAACCATAAAAATTTAAAACTTTATTTACACACCCTCTCTCATAGAGTTGATGGTACAAATCTGGAAATTCTCAAAATATATATAATTTAATATTTGGGTTTCTCAGATTATTTCAAATCCCAATAAAAAATTCCACATTTATTTTAGTTCAAATCATGGTACAAAAACTTTGTGGTCTGGCCCCATATTTGTATTTGAAAGACTGTCAATGTTATCTAAATTGCTCTTGTTTTGATTTTGTTTTCAATTCAAATATTAAATTGTTTATAACAACAACGTAAAACAAGTTTCTACAAGAAAAAAAAAACAAAGATTACTTTCAGCCTTATGATAAAGACACATTTACCCTTTTCCGATTAACAATA
Source organism: Musca vetustissima (assembly GCF_032173495.1). Lineage (NCBI taxonomy): Eukaryota > Metazoa > Arthropoda > Insecta > Diptera > Muscidae > Musca > Musca vetustissima. The sequence goes on along the minus strand of NW_026884439.1, from coordinate 37,170 downwards.
ATTCCCATTATTATTTCATACCAAAAAGGTGTCGATATTGAGGCCACTCCTTGTATTGCCCGTGGATATTTTTGCATTCATTCGTTTTTTATGCGAAATAATAACTGTGTGATTTGTAGTAGTTGGCTGAGACAGCCATTCGATTGCATGCAGGGTTACCATTACCAACCATTCATTTACGGGGCGATGGTGAAACTTGAAATTATTATCATAAAATTGAATAATGATTATTCAATATATTATGCCAATGGTGTTCTAATCTGGTAGTTATGACTTTATAAATGATTTGCCTTGATAATAAATATTATCAGTCCAGAGTTTTAAAATATGATGCTACTGTATTATAAACAGGAATATGATAATAAATAATAATACACTGAGCTAAATTACTATTTTAACATCCATCACAATTCGGCCAATTTCTACAAACCAAAAAGGAAAACCTTCAAATAAATTGTAGAGGTACAATTCTAATCTGCAAACTATTAGCACCCTTATTGCGAAAATGCTTACAAACACAAAGCGTCTATTTCACGCAACACATTGCAATATGAAAATTTCTTGAATTCCCAAACAAACCTCTGAAGGCAAAATAAAATAAAAAAAAATGAATTAAAAACATTTCCACTCCGTAACGTGCCTTGTCTTCATTTCTGCAATCATAATACTGTCATAGCCATAAGTACTACCAATTTATACGCATTATAAACAGCCTCCTCTAGACATTCTTTTGTCGTGGTGTCCACAATTCTTTTGTTTGTAGGAAATATTGCGAATTTTTTGTTTGTGTGTTTATTTTTTTATAATAAAACCTGGCGTCTGATGCCACCAATAAAAGTTTATTCTTTTATTGTTGGTGTTATTGTTTTCCTTTTTTCTTCTTTTCATATGGCCTTATTAAAAGTCCTTAAACAGGCTTAAGGTAAAAACTAAACGCCGCTAACTTTGTCCAAATATAGAGAGGGAGAGAGAAAAAATACAAAAAAAGAATTTGGCATCTTGGTCTCCATTGGCTTTATTAAGCACCTTAAGTAGGTTAAGAAAAAATAAAACTGAACTGGGAGTGAAGTAAACTAACGAGGGTGGTATAAAAAAATTGGAATGAGGTGTAAGTATACGAAGAATACAAAAATGAATGTTAACCTGCAAGGAGACGGACCCTACACTACTCTACAAGAAGTGCTCTTAGGATCACAACTTATTGGATTCGAACATAATACATGATCCTCTGGACTAAAATTTGGGTCCTTCGTTCAGACGTGGCATCGGAATGAAACCAGACGAGACAAAATATAGAAATCTTTTTTAAATAATATTTTTTATGCCTATTTCAAGGCGTTGATTTTTTTAAATAATATCTTTAAGTACTATTTCAAGACGTGGATTTTTTTAAAGAATATTTTTAAGGACTATTTCAAGGCTTGAATTTTTTACCGAATATTTGTTATGACTGTTTCAAGGCGTGGAATTTTTAAAGAACATTTTTATGACTTTTTCAAGGCGTAGATTTTAACGAATATTTTTTATGACTATTTCAAGATGTGGATTTTTTAAGAAATATTTTTAAGGACTATTTCAATGCGTGGATTTTTTAACGAATATTTTTTATGACTGTTTAAAGGCGTGGATTTTTTAACGAATATTTTTATGACTTTTTCAAGGCGTGAATTTTTAAAGGAATATATTTTATGACTATTTCAAGACGTGGATTTTAAAAAAAAAATTAAAAGGACTATTTCGAGGCGTGGAATTTTTAAAACAAATTTTAAAGGACTATTTCGAGGCGTGTTTTTTTTTACGAATATTTAAAGGACTATTTCGAGGCGTGGATTTTTTTACGAATATTTAAAGGACTATTTCGAGGCGTGGATTTTTTACGAATATTTAAAGGACTATTTCGAGGGTAAATTTAATTACGAATATTTAAAGGACTATTTCGAGGCGTGGATTTTTTTACGAATATTTAAAGGACCATTTCATGGCAAGTATATCAAGGCGTGGATTTTTTACGAATATTTAAAGGACTATTTCATGGCATGTATATCAAAGCGTGGATTTTTTTAATAAAAAAGTGACTGTTTCAAGGCGCGAATTTTTTAAGGGAACCTCACCCCCCATTCTCCATTTTAATTTTTCAAGATTTTCAATGGGCTGATAAATGAATACAAATGCTTGTTAAGGTTTGTAACTTTGCACATATATTTAAAAGAGAAGAAAAATAATTTACAAAACATTTTTCTTATTGTTTTGTTGTTTTTTTTTTTTTTTTTTTTTTTTTTTTTTGTAATTAAAGACAAATCCTTATTTTTGATGGCGGGCATGATAACTCCTCACTGGAACATCGGAATCCGAAAATTCCAACGGTGTTAGAAAGAGTACATGTCTGGCTCTCGTATGAACTAGGATTAGTGACTTCGCTCTAAAATTAACAAAATGGTGGACCTTTGAAAAAATATTTTTGGAAAATCGCCGATTTTTTACCAAAAACCAAGTTAAAAAATAAGGAAGTTCTTCGCCGATTGGCTTTGTCCTAGCTCATACGAGAGCTATACACTCCCAGAGAAACGTTGCAAAATTTGGAACCGATTGGATTATTAGTTTTTGAGTTATCGTGTCCGCCATTCGCAAAAAAATGTTTAGAGAAAAACGCGTTTAAAGTTTGAGAAGCCCTTCAGCCGTCACTTGATGCTGACACAATAAATCGGCTATATCTTCAAGAGTTCTTGAGATTTTCACTTGAAATTTTGTAGAGACATTCTTTAATCAGTGTAGATTCGAATTATATCAACAAAAATTTTGACCCCGAGAATGGGTGGGGGTCCCCTTAAAGAATATTTTAATGACTATTTCATGGCGTGGATTTTTTGAAAAAAAATTTTCGGAAGACCAAAACAGAGGTTAGTTTTTTTTAAGAATATTTTTTGAAGGGCCAAAACAAAGGTTGGATTTGTTTAAAAATATTTTTTTTAAGATTTTTGGATTTTTAAAGAATATTTTTCGGGACCAAAACAAAGCTTGGGTTTATTAATAATATTTTTTGCGGGACCAAAACGAATCGTAGATTTTTTAAGAATATTTTTTTGAGGGACCGAAACTAAGCTTGGATTTTTAAAGATTATTTTTGCGGGACCAAAACAAAGCTGAGATTTTTTAGTGAATAATATTTCGTGTTTATAACTTCGAAGGTTTTCAAAAATGTTGTTTTAAATTTCAGTAGCCCACCTTGTATTCCCTGTACCTATTCATTTTTCACTTCATACCTCTTTAATATTACCAAAAAATTATATCATCCAAATTTATTAAATTCCCCCTCTTTTTAGATGGTATAATATTCGAAAAACCCTACACATTGCTAAAAAAAACACAAAACCGAATAAAAAACTTCTTCGCAAAGTCTGCCAAAAAATGGCAAGAAACGTTCCAAACAAAACTAATAATATTTTCATGCACACATTCCATAATTGATTTATGAATTTTTAATGCAAAATTGTTTTTGCTGCTACCACTACGTCTGCTGGCGGATTCTGAATGGATGCAAAGCAACAGCAAAAAAACAAAACAGGAGACTGTATAGAAAACGTAACTAAACGAACGCATCGGAGGCAACAAAAAATCGCGCGCACACACATAATAACCAGCAATTATAAACAATGACATGTATGGCATGATAATATTAACAACAACTACTACAAAAACATCAATGAAAAGGGACTTCTTGCAACCGATGATGTTGGTGGTATTGTTGTTCTTGTTCTCGCTGGATTGTGTATAATGTGATTGTCTCCTTCTTAAAGTGCCACCATCATGAGCAATGTGGGCTTAAATATCAAAATAGCTTGGCATTGTGCATTGCTGCCTGGCATCAGCATCGGCAGCAGCAGCAGGAGTAGCGACCACGGCACCTAACCATTTGGACAGTTGTTCGCTTCCTGTGTAAAATATTTTGACTGGAGTTAACTTGGCTGTTATCATACGGCGACTAACAATGGTAATGTGAGAATATGTGTGTTGTTCATAATAATACTGCCACTTTGGTACTACTTCTGTGTGATTGTTTTTTGTGGATTTTTTATTTTTTTTCCTATTTTTTTTCTTTACAGTGTGTTATCATCATATGGTTTTTCTTGCTTTGGTTTTGGGCTTTTGGTTTGTTCTTTTTTATTTTCGTTATTTTTTTTTATTTGCTGTGGTTTTGGTTTTGTTACGCATTGACCTCCATGTTTCTCGTCAATAAAGTGCTTGTGGCTTTATTTTCGGATTTCTCTTTGTTGTTGGGTTTTTTGTTGCTGTTTTTTTTTTTTTTTTTTTTTGCAACGTGTGTAGGAGACCTTTGTTGAGCGAGCATGGTCTTGCGATTCTTCTGTAAGAGTCCCTTTTAAAGTCATTTAATATTTGTGTCATTAAATTCCATATTTTGATTCATAAAAATTGACAAACCAAAAAAAGTGCAACAGAACAACAACATCATACGAAATGTAGGTATGCAGTTATGTCTACATAAATGCAAAAGGCCCTGAAGTAACCTAATGCAATTTTTGCTGTAGTTGACTTTTTTTGTGACTTTAATTTTGTATAAAGGTGACCAGAAATTTAAAAAATAAAAAAAAATGTTTAAAAACAAAAGAAGTTAATATGTCTTTAAATTCGGCGGGTTGTAATTTTATATCGTCCAAATATATAAAATATGTAGGAACTTATTTATATGGGAGTATAATTCAAGACATGTACCTCCTTTGTAAATTGTAAGTCAGAAGTAATTTTTTAATCCTCTGAGAATATGAGTTAATATGTCTTTAAATTCGGCGGGGTTGTAATTTTATATCGACCAAATATATAAAATAGGTAGGAACTTATTTATATGGGAGTATAATTCAAGACATGTAACTCCTTTGTAAATTGTAAGTCAGAAGTATTTTTTTAATCCTCTGAGAATATGAAAAACAGTTTAGAAAAATTCGTTTAGGAACCTTAACCTTCTGCAAGTTGGTCTAGACATCCTTTAAAAAAACATAGACCGAAAAGTCCCGAAATTGTCACAGAACCTTTAAATGTGCGCTATAACAAGCTCGTCAATTTTTTTAAAACTAAAATAAAACTTATGCCGAAAAGTCTCGAAATTGGGGCAGGACTTTTATCCCTTTTAAATCCAAATACATCAATAATTTTAGAAAATACAAAACCATACTTTTAGGTTTGGAAATTCGTCAAGGAACTTCGACATTCTGCATGTGGGTCTAGTGCTATAACAAACCTTATTTATTTTTCATTTTTAAACAAAATAAAAGACGTAAAATAACTTAGACTCCTGAAATGGGACAGGATGTCACAATTTTTGTTAAGAAAATAAAAAATCGTTTTTTTTTTATTTGAATTTTTTGATCATTTTGAAAGTGATTTTAAGTGATTATTTATACTCTTTCGAGTCGAGCTTGATGATCTAAATTTTGCAATGAAAAGGAAAGCCAGGAGAAGAACCTACGTACCCACCATTATGCGACGCGTTTCGCCGTTGGTTAAGCGGCTCATCAGGCATATTGGGCTATGTGGCTTTACAAAGGTCGTACGTTGATAACTTGTACCCGCCCTGATGCGAAACTTGCATATGCGAATTAAATTCAAATTTGTCAAAGTTCGACATTTGTCTTCATTCTAGGAACAGTCCTTTTGAAAGCAGATTTTTGTTGTAGCGATGGATAATTAATCCACACACCTAAAATTGCTTCCATGGTATACACATGTTTTTGTGCAACCGTTCTGGAAGTGTGTTGATGGCTCAGAACGTTAAGTGGTCTTGGCAACAAAATCTGTAAAAAAAAAAACTTTGATCGGAAAGTACCGAAATTGGGGAAGGGACTTTATCCCTTTCAGATCCAAATAAATTAATAATTTGTCTGATGTTTTTGTAAAAAAAAAAGTTGAAACATGAGCCCCTAGTTTGTTTTTATTTTCTATATTCTAAGAGGATAACAAAGCAATTCTAAACCAAAAGAAAAAAATTATAAACAGGCCCATGCTCATGTTTATACTAACTTCTCTTAAAAATTGTCAGATCTCACAATTGATTAAGTTTTTTTTTATTTTATTTATTATTCGTAAAAACAAAATCAAATCCTTGAAAGAACAGAGACTGACAATTTTAGAATGATACATTTTTATAACATTATGCTTTTTTTTTTAAATTAATAGAGCACCATTATAAAATAAACCATTCATCTTACACCAATTAAAAATTTAATTTTATTCAAGATGAAATTACCACAACTTGCATGACTTCTCAACCAATTATATATAAACTATGTGATTTCTGGCCATGCCAACACCTTATAATAATTAAAATAAAAAATAAACAGAGTGGGGGATCATATCTCTTGAAAATGTCAACGTAGTATAGATCAAGCAGTTAAGTACATCTAAAACTTAATTGGGATCTACGAACTGGTTTCATCATAATTTGCATTGAAACTAAAATCTGCCATTCCTTTTGAAGATCCGCCAAATTTTCCTTCCTTTCACAAAAAATTTTTGGTGTTAACATTTATCACCAATACTGGTCACCTTATTTATGATGGCCTTTGTTATTTTTTGCCTAAACACCACACAATAAGTTAGCCAACCAGCCGAACTGCGAATAAACCACAATATACACTTTTATGTTGTTGTTGTTGTTGTTAGTATTTGTTTTATGTGTGCGAACATTTTCGTGCTCACAAACATAAATCATAAAATTAATAACCGTAAAGTGACAGCTTCGAAGAGCTTTTTCCCTTACATATAGTACATATTTAGCTTGCTTAGATAGTTACTCTTAGCAAGCAGCATATTGAAGAGATTTTCAAAGGGTTGGGGGGAAACATTTTATTTTCAAACTAGCGGTCTTTCAATGTTAGACGGATGACTGAACTCCATGTGTTTGACTCCACAATTATTATTGCCAGTGTGCAATGTTGCTGCTGCTTACCCATTACAATTTGCACTCTATTTTGAAAAGAAGCTGTTCGTTCTTAATTCTTTGGCTTTTTATTTACATGTTCATTGTAAGTGAAATTGTAATGTTAAGTATGTAAGTATGTATGTATGATCATCTGCATGATAATAATGTTATTGTTTATGATGATGACTTTGTTGTCGGTTTTGGATGCATTCTTGTTCTTTCCGATATGTATCACGATAAATATCATACGAATTGTTTAACAATAAACGGTTGTTAAGTTTTGAAAACAATAATACAGTTGTTGTTTTACAGATGGTTCACGCAGAAGGGGAAGGCCTCAAATTAGATGGAAAATCAAAGGGAAGAACTTCGCGTAAGATGACACGTTTGGAAATCTTTTTAAGCTCGGTTTATTGAACAAATGTTCTGTGAAAAGCCAGCTAAGTAAGTAAGAGGCAGGGGTATTGCTATTTTTTTTTAGGTTCTGCCCTGTGTCCCAGAAAGTTTCACGTGACTCCATAATAGACAAGACGGTAAGGGAATTTTTGACGGTAGGGACATTTTCTACTGACATTTTGCCCAACCAATTATAAAAGTGGCTGCCCTGTGTCCCTGAACGTCTCACGTGGCTCCATAATAGACAAGAAAATGGGGAAATTTTGCCCCTAAAAAGAAAAATAAACGTCCAATTACACCATAAAAAACATTAATCATCTATTCACCATAATTGTTGATCCAAGCTCATTTTCGAAAAAGCAAGATCTAATTATACCGCCGGACACCAAACTTCCACACTTTGATGATGGAAAGGCTTCTCAAAATAAATCTTGGGATCTACGAATAGAAGTGGCAATTTTTTTAGTGACGTAGACACTGAGTTCAAATTTGGGTCATAACTCATAATGATTTTTCGATGAAATTCCGAATATGACTAAAAAGATGTCAATGACGATGCTCGTCCTTGTCGAACGAGCACGTCAGGTTACATTGAATACATTAAAGCAGTGAAGACGAATTACAAATACATTAAAGCATTAAAGCAGTGAATAAAATGATTTTGGAAAATTGCCGAATAAGTATCAAAGATGCCTGCCAAACGATTCAGATTTTTCCAAAATTGCCAAATTTAGAGCAAAAACAACCTGGCATGGACATTGCTCAAAGGGTTTTGAGACCAAAGCCCAATTATTCCAATGAAAAAATTGAGAAGAACCAAAAACGAAAAATTAACGTCAAATTCAGTCAAATGTGAACTTTTTGTACAGGTTTTACATCGATGGCGCACATAATTTTATAAAAACCAATAATCGATGCCTCCAGCTCACCGTTATCATGCCTCAAACGTCATATTCACTGGACTTGATCAATGTGATTTTTTTTTTCTCTTCCTAAAACTGTGGCCATAGATGAAATGAAAGCATTTTAGCTCAATTGCGTAGATAGAGGAAAAATTGAGACAGGTTATACCAAGAAGCGCGTTTCATAAAAATTTCGAGGATTGAAAAAAGCACCTGACCATAGTACATTAATTCCGAGGGGTATTACTTCAATAATTATTGATGAATAAATAATTTTTGAAAAAATTATTTTTCGATTTGAACTCGTAAAAATGCCGCCAAAGTATTTTCATGGTCCTAGGCACATTTTCCAGCCGCTGTGAATGGAATATGATATTCCGGGTTATTAATGGTCCAAGAATAAAATCTTCTTCATATGGGATATTTCTCTTAATATTTACCCTTTATTTTGTGACACTTATTTTACCACCCATTCTTCTAAGTAATATTTTAAAAAAAATGCCCTCGTTTTAAAACAATAATGTTAGGTACTTAATAAATCCCGAAACATTAGTGTTTTAATTCCGTGGGGTATTGATTTAAAGGGGACACAAAAAATTGAAATAACTACATTTTTTCGATCTGAACTCGTAAAAATTTCCGCCATATTTGATGTATTTTCATGGTCCTAGGAACATTTTCCAGACGCAGTGACTGTAATTTAGGATTCCGAGTTCTGGTGGGCCAATAACAATATGTTCTTCACATGGGATATTTCTTTTATTTTTACTCTTTATTTTGCTCACTTATTTCATTACCCATGTTGATGAATAAATACTTTTTGGAAAAAATTAAAATAACTATAATTTTTCGATCTGAACTCGTAAAATTTCCGCCATATTTGATGTATTTTATGGAAAAAATTTTCCAGAATGACTATAATTTTTCGATTCTGAACTTGGTGGAAATATGTTCTTCACATGGGATATTTCTTTTATTTTTACCCTTTATTTTGCTACACTTATTTTATTACCCATGTATATATTTGACTGCTTCTAAGTATGTACTTGTATTTCTATATATGCATTTACTTATATTAAATTTTTCTTTAAAATAGAAATCAAAAGGTTTTGCCTCATAAATATTTGCCAAGAGTGTGGCAATATCCGTTGTTAACACATTCGGTAGTTGTTGTTTCCACATAATAATGAAAACAAACAATTTTTTGCAAAAAAATAAAAATAGAAGAAAAAAAACTAAAAAATGTTTTCACATCATTGCGTATTTGAAAAATAAAATTCTTGCTAATTGGTTTTTGATCTTAAACCGCTGTGTAGTAGAAAAAAAAAAATAAAAAAACAAACAAATTCCTAGAAACAACCTAGACTGAGGCCAGCGAATATGCAACAATAAAACTATGGGCATACAACTAATGCCAATGTTGAACACAATAATTGAACTAGAAAATATTTTTCATTTAAATTTAAAAAAAATATATATATATATTATAATTTCTGCGTTTTTATTATTTAAAGATCAATGTCTTAAATTTCACACAATAGCCATTTCACTACCCCGCCTTTAGCACCAATTATTTATGCATAAAGGAAATGTAGTTTAATTTAAGGCCATTATATTTTCGAAAGCAATGAAGAACAAAACGTCTTGAATACCTTCCAATTTATAATGGAGCATTATTATTATTAACATACATATAACAACCACTTTGACTAGTTATTTTAGTTGTTGTGTATTGTCTTGTGGTGTATGATGCACTACAGCACACACACACATTTTGCTGTGACCACTCCAAGTTTTGTTAGACCTAATGTCTGGTTATCCTGCTTATATGAAAATGTCTGAGTTTTAAACTGATTTTATAATAATTATATTTTGCCTCCCCATGGCTCTTACACGAACACAGACACATACGTACACACACACAAACATACATTCTCGTTTTCGCCAGTTAAGAACACTGATTCCTGTGAATTCTGTGAAAATGTCTGTATGTAAAAGGTTTTGTGTCAAAGTAACCGTTATGTGAACAACAAAAGACGTTTACGAATAAATTTAAGTATATGGACAAGTGGTTGGACGTGTTAAGGTCTTAAGGAAAAAGGCGACTGTGAATTCTTTGATGAAGGAGGGAATTAACCTTGTTTAAATATATATACAATTAAATATAAATAAAATTAAAAAAATAGAAGTTTTTAAATAGTTAATTTACAATATATTTCTCTAATTATCTAACACACCTCCATCTATGTAACTTACATCCTATACATATAAAGTGTATGCATATACACATGTGTATGTACATATATGGCTACTTAAGGGCATTTATCACAAAAATGCTTGTAAGTATCCTTTTTGTGAAATTATAATTTAGATGTTTCGTTCCCTGGGTTGGTTAGCTTCTATTGTCTTATAATAACATACATATCTATATATCTGTAATATGTACATACACATAATATAGCTGTGTTGTCTCTCTGTACAAACCAACATCAAACAGTATACAATTATATTAACGTCCTTTGTAATAGTTGCTTGCTTGCTGCACTTGCCACCGGCAATATGTTAAAATATGCCGGTAAAATGTGCATCTATGTTTGTATATGTATATATATGTGTTTTCGAAAAGGAAATATAATTTTACAAAACGTGTACATCAAATGCCTTTTGTGGGAAAGATGTGTGTGTGTGTGTGCATATTTATGTATGCATACATTTTATAAGGAATAGAAATTATTTTTGTGCATACGAAACACTTGCGCAAATGATGTATGCACATATGTATGAAGGAATGTAATTTTTTCATTATTTGAAGTGTTGAAACTTAAAGAAGTGTTATGAATATTTAATATGGCTTAAATTGGTGTCTATACACCAAAAAACGGGGAAAAATAGAATAATTGGATAATTTATTTAAAAAAAATATATAAACAATATTTTTGACAAGATTTTGGTGTAAATATTAAATCTAATGGTGGGTACGTAGGTTTTTCTCCTGGCTTTCCTTTTCATTGCAAAACATAGACACAAATTATATAAAAGATTACTTTCAAGATTTTGATGTGAATATTAAATCTAATGTTGCGCAAAAACATGTGTATGCCATGGAAGCAATTGTAGGTGTGTGGATTAATTATCCATCGCTACAACAAAAATCTGCTTTGAAAAGGACTGTTCCTAGAATTGAAGACAAATGTCGAACTTTGACAAATTTGAATTTAATTCGCATATGCAAGTTTCGCATCAGGGCGGAATAAATACATGTTATAAACATACGACCTTTGTAAAGCCCAATATGCCTGATGAGCCGCTTAACCAACGGCGAAACGCGTCGCATAATGGTGGGTACTTAGGTTCTTCTCCTGGCTTTCCTTTTCATTGCAAATGTGACGGATTTTTTTATATAAAAATAATTTTAAGCACTCACTAGGGGTTTTCTCGTTCACATGGGAATCGCCCATATTGGTGGTGCAGTTACCCTTTGGCAAAAACTCACGAAAAAAACACAACAATTCGCTGGAAATTCATCGATATCTGAATGATCAAAAATTGTATTTTGTATTGAAAGAAGATCTGAAGAACATAACAAAGAATTTTCCGAAATGTAATTGAACAAAAATTGGAAGATCTGAACAAGATCACAAAAAAATATTTTTTTAAGTGGGAGTGATAACAAATGGACAATATGGACAAATCGAACATTGAGATACTTTTTAAGCAAATCCAATTAATTTTTCGCACAATACAATATTTAAGAATTCTAAAAAACTTTGTTCCCATTCACAATTCTTTTTTATATTTTTTGGAAAAAGAGTTTTGAAATTGAGGATTTTTTTCCCAAAATAATATTACGTATTTTGAGAGTTTTTATAAAATTCGAATTGTGCATATAATGAAATATATCTAAAATGTGTATTATCTTTCCTTTTAAAATATATATAAAATATATCTACAAATGTATTGCGTTTTAAAATGTGCACGACATGTTTGGCGAATTTGTTTTTCCGGGGAATATTTTGATGATATTTTATAATTTAATATCGTAACATATTTTCTAGAAATTACATTTATGCCAACATTTTCCTTTTTATAAAATTTCCATTTGATGAAATGTCCATCCCAAATAAATTATAGATCCTTAATATAAAAATATATGTCAGCTTTGTAATAATTACCAGCGTATGTGAGTTTCATGTACCCAGCAAACTGGGCAAAATTGCAAAATCTAATGATTTTGGAGAATCAAGCTCATAAAAATCTTCCTAGGAATTTTTATATAGAATTTGAAAAAAAGTGTTTTAACTAAAATTATAACACTTTTTGTCAAGGAATGTAATAAAACTAAATTCTATATACAATATATCTAATTAAAAGATATGCGAACTTCGGAAAATTTTCACAGAAGTAGCTTTTGATATTGTTGAAGATATTTCAAATCCTTTTCTTCAAAGTTAGAACTTAGCCGGTTATTTTTCTTTTGAAACTTGAAAAATTGTATTAATTACATTGGAAATGAACCCAACAAACTGGGAAAAAATTTAAAAACTTAACACTTTTTATCAAAGATTTTAATAAAAATAAATTCTAGATGCACTATATTTAAATAAAAGCTAAGCGAACATCTGCACAGAAGTAGCCTCTAATATTGTAGAAGAAGAAGAAGATTACCTATATAAAATATTTTTGGCATATGCCGAACTCACAAGCGCTTTTTTTTGAAGTTTGAAAAAGAATTTGAATTATCTTGGAAATGAGACCCAACTATTGAAAACTATTTAACACATTTTGTCCAAAAAATTTAAAAAATAACTTCTGCATACATTATCTCTAACTAAAAGCTATGCTAACATCTGGTATATAATATTGTTGAAGATAATTCAAACTCCTTAATAATATTTTTTATCATTAGGATTATACACAGAAGATGAGGACTACTGGCTTATGCCGAACTTAACCGGCTGATATTTTTTATTGTTCTTTATTAACGATTTTTTTTTTTTTTTCAAAAAATAACTAACATTTCAGAATACCCTTCAAACATAATTTCTATGTGTTTTAAAATAATTTAAATGCTATGTAATTATTTGCGGTTTAAAAAAAAAATTAACATACCTGATTAGCCGTCGGATAAGAGCCATATCCAAATTGTGTGTATGCAGCCATGTTTGTTGACAAATTTATTATTTCGTTGTTGTTGTATTAAGTAAATTATTTTATTTATTTGACAAAAAATCCAATTTGTATTTTATAATAATAATTTGAAACACAATTTTATTATGTGAAATTTTTTGACACCAAAAAATCGTTTTTTATGGAGTTTCCTTTTTTTTTTGTAATCCTTTTTTCCAGGAAGTTTGTTTATATTTTTTTGCTGTTGTTAACTCCTTTGTTGGATTTTGATGCTGAAAGATTTTCGTTTTTTTTCTTCTTTCTGGTTTTGTTTTTTTATACTTTTTATTCACTGTTAACGGATATTTCAAACAACCGGCAACATATCCAACAACAAAATGTAAAAAGACACAACTAACGAGAATCCGTTGCAAAACAAAAACAATTGTCAAGTGTCTTTATAGCATTTTTGTTCGGGTTTTAACAGCATTAAGAGATCCGTAACATTTAACCCCTCAAGCTTTTTTGTTGTCGACAATCAAATATCTCCGTTGTGAGGATAAGTAGAGCCGGGGACAAACAAAAAATGTGAAATGGCACAAAGTTAATAATGGTGTGGATGGGGTGGTGTTGTGGGCTTTATGGGATGGATGGCACACACACACACAAACGTTTGCAGGCAACAGCTACGGGCCAACGAAAAAATATAACAATTTTTGTTACAACCGTTAAGAGTTTGTATTTCGAACCTTTGACTTGTGAATGTGTGGAGTTGGAGTGATTCAAACACTTAATGGGGTCGCTGAAGTTCACAAAAAAATAATTTCACAGTGTTTTTTGTTTGTTTTTATTTTTAGCAAGTTTTATTTTGGTTTAGAATATGCCGTTTTTTCTTCTTTTTTAATTTAGGAATTGCTTAACAGTTTTGTATTTAAATCCGTGAATTTGTTTTTTTATTTTGTTATTGTTTTTAATTTTTCTCTCCTTTGTCTTTCTATAAGTTTTGAATTTTTGTTTTTAATTCTTAATTCCAATTGTATCCGAACACGAGAATATTTTTTGTTGTTGTTGTCTTATAAACTCATTGACAAAAATTTATTCCGTTCTGTCTCGTGTGTCGGACCGATGCGTACTTATTCACGTTCGAACATAAACTGGTTGTATGCCGAGTATTTTGAACAAAAAATTTGTTTGAATATCCCAGCCGAGGTAGACCTTTGTTGATGGCTGTGTGTGAGTGTGTGTGTTTATGTTTTTCGGTTTGCTTGGGTGTTTTCGTCGATGTTGTTGCTGTTGTCCGATAATGACTCAAATACACGCAATACCAAATACACAAGTGAAACAACCACTTGAAATCCAAACAAGCAAAAGGTTTTGTCAACACAACACAATACAGCACCAGTACGAAAGACAGAGACAACAATAACATGAAGGGGACAAACGAACACACAACCAAACCAACTAGTTGTTAATACGATTATAAAATATGTCTGTCCACGATTGAATGGTAACTCGCTACTTTTGTTCTCGCAATCGTTGTTCTCTGCCATTAACATTCTCTTGCTCATTTCCCCATACGAAAATGCAACATATATACTGATAACGAGTAAATTTTGAGAGAATTGTCAATTTACTCGTTGCATTTATGGAAAATAGCAACAACAAACGAATATTCCACATTTCCCCTTAATTGTATGCACTCTGCTACACTGCTATACTTCCAGTCCATTGGAAATGTCATTATGGCATTTTTCTTTGTAATTTTTTTGGCTTCTCAAAACCACAGACTTGAAGATGGTGGTGTTGCTGTTCGTTGCTGCCTCCTACTCTAACCTTAGGTGATATTGTATTGTAACATTCTGAAAAGGTGTGTAAAAAAAGTAAAAAAAAATCAATATTGAATGCCATTTCTCCTTTATAATTATTTCCGTAAATGGCCTGACTTAGTTTTATCATTTCCAGGTGTGGTTGTATTTGGTAAATCATTCGTTTAGTTTTCTGTTGGTTATTGTACACGCCTTCTTATTTGGCCGCTGTTTC
The DNA here is from genome assembly GCF_032173495.1 of Musca vetustissima. Taxonomy (NCBI): domain Eukaryota; kingdom Metazoa; phylum Arthropoda; class Insecta; order Diptera; family Muscidae; genus Musca; species Musca vetustissima. The sequence continues at coordinate 21,795 of NW_026884439.1, read as the reverse complement.
GATTTGAAAGAACTTAAAATATTTCAATATTTTTAGTTTATTTCCACAAAATTCATTTATAGAAAACAAAAAAAAAAAAACAAATTAACGAGGCTGAAGGTATAGATCTCTGTGGAGCCTATTTTGGCATTAGCTAATTGAATATTAAAATGTTAATAAAAGAATGAAAGAAAATAAAAATGTTAAAATCTTTTAAGACACAAGAATTATATTAGAAAATTTCTGTGAAATCCATTATATTGTGATTGCTATATTTCAACAACAGAAGGGATTCGATTGACGAAAGTAGTATGCATAAATATTATGAAAACATAAGTAGATTTAAAAAACCACGTAATTGTTATAAAACAGAATTTTGTAATGCCTTTAATTGAATGATACATTTAGTTTTTGACTTTTTCGAAAAATTAGGAGGAAATTATACATACATATGTTTAATTTTATGTAGGAAACCCCTCAATCCCCAATTTAATTTTTCAAGATTTTCAATGGGCTGGTAAATCAATACCAATGCTTGTTAATATTTGTAACTTTACACATATATATTTGAAGATTTAAAAGAGATGAAAAATAATGTACAAACATTTTTTGTTATTGTTTTGTTGTTGTTTTTTGTAATTAAAGAAAAGTCCTTATTTTTGATGGCGGGCATGATAACTCCGAAAATTCCAACGGTGTTAGAAAGAGCACATGTCTGTCTCTCGTATAAACTAGGATTATTGACTTCTCTCCAAAATTAACAAAATGGTGGACCTTTGAAAAAAATATTTTTGAAAATCGCCGATTTTTTACCCAAAAACCAAGTTAAAAAATAAGGAAGATCTTCACCGATTGGCTTTATCCTAGTTCATACGATAGCTATACACTCACAGAGAAACGTGTAAAAATTTGGAATCGATTGGGTCATTAGTTTTTGAGTTATCGTGCCCGCCATTCACAAAAGAGAAAAACGCGTTTAAAGTTTGAGAAGCCCTTTAGCCGTCACTTGATGCTGACACAATAAATCGGCTATATCTTCAAGAGTTCTGGAGATTTTCTCTTGAAATTTTGTAGGGACATTCTTGAATTAGTGTAGATTCGAATTAAATCAAAAAAATTTTTGACCCAGAGAATGGGGGGTGTCCCCTTAAAAAATATAACTCAATTTAGGTTATTTCAAATTGTCGGCAATTTAAGTGAATTTTTCCCATTAAATTTTATTAAGGTTCATCTGTTTCGAAATTTTGCCTATTTTATTATCTTGGTCCAATAAACAATATATAATAAATAAAAATATATATTTGCTTGATTTGATTATAATTGAATATTAATTTATATTAAATGTCATTAAAGAAGTTGTTACCTATATTATATGAAAAAGCGATAATTTTTATTAAATAATTTAATTTATAAAACGTATTGCCGACTTTAGTAAACTCGTGTGAATAATTGAATGACATCAAAAAATCCATTGTAATTTTTTTTATTATTCCCAATTTGAAGCTAATATTTATTAATAACTAGCGGGCTCGGCGAACGTTGTCTTGAATAGCAATAATGTGGATGTATAATTCACATAACGATAACCCAATATCAAATTAGCTTTTTCTACCCTCCACGATTGAAATTTAGACATACATTGCTACTACTCCTAGGATATTTGGTATTGAAAAGTTTCAAAGTTTCACAATTTAGGGTAGCACACATATACAGCCATATACAGCCATATATGGGAGCTACGCAATATGAGACTTTTTTATTTTTTTTTCAACAGAATTGGTTGTAATTGAGCAGAAAGTGTACGTACCAAATATTATCAATATTGGCACATGTTTCGGGGTACCGCCCATATAATTGTAGCCCTAAGCATTCCGTATTTTGAAGATTTTGGGTAAGGTTTTCATATTATCAATATTTACCCAAGTATCGGGGTAACCCCTTAATATTTTGGTCACGGTTGGTCACGGGTTTCATCATAATCTCTTATGTGGTGTAAAATCTTCTACCAACAATTGATATATCTCCTTCCCATTGTAGTAGCTAAAATGAGGGGGTGTGGGTGAGACACATTTTTACGAATAATTATTTAGGTCCAAGTTTTGATATAGCAATACATATCGGCCTCGCCCCATTTTCGGTATTATAATTGTGAAAAAAGCATCACCCCAGAATGTATGCAATATAGCTAATCGTTTTAAAAAGACGCCATAATTATTTTCCGTTCAATTTTCGGTATGTTGAAGTTCTTACCCCCGTTTTCCAAACTGAGTGTTATCGGTACTTGGCATGTTCAATACGAATAGGTAACATCGGGCGGAGGTTTTGGTATATCCTTCAAGTTAGATATTATGTCTTGGCTATTTTTTCTAATATTGCTGGGTTTTTGTTAGTTGTTCTCTTTTCAGCTGAGCTTAATGATAGAATTTTGCAAAGAAAATATCTCGTATATAGTTTTCTCTGTGATACACTGAATGGAAGCGAACTCGTTTCAGAATGTCTTCTGATTTTTGCATCCTTGCATTAGTCCCAAAATGTACGTTCATTCTATGGAAAACGTGTACATTCAACGATATACTTCTCTTATATTTTTTTATTCTCCCAAAATAAATTTTTCAATACAATGTCAATCCAATTGAAAAAATTTAATAATTTGAAAATGTTCAATAATTGACAAATGCAGGCTTAAAGGAATGATACGCCAAAATTTTTCGCCCAAAATATCTCAAAATAACAACTAAGACGTGGTGCTATCAAAATAGCTCGCTATTAAATTCGTGGAAATAGAAATAGGCTGCATAATATTTTTTGCAATTTTTTCGCGACCTCCCTAGACCTCCAAGAACATTTCAAGACCGAGATCAGATAAATCCGTTCAGCCGTTCCCGAGTTTTAGCGAGAGTAAGGAACAGCAATTCATTTTTATATATATATAGAAAATAGATTGGCAGCCGTGGTGAAAACGCTTCATTGATACAAAAGCTAAATTGTTGGTTAATAATTGAACTTTGCTTGATGGATTTTATTATTGGAAATTTTAATTAGTAGGGGAGAGGGGGCAACTTTGAACCCTTTTTTTGTTTCAAGCTTCATAATTTTTGTTTGTTTTACAATGTGGGTTTTTTTTACAAATTTCAACTTATTGGTGCATATGTAACTTAAAGTTGGATTTATATATTTTATTAGACCTAAACCGAGAAGGAAGGCTAAATTTTTGTTGGAGGATATGGATCAAACGTGTGTTCAGGCCAGAATGAAAAGTTAAATATGGCGTAACCAATATATGGTTATCAGGTGTATTGTCCATTAAATGTGGACTTGTAATAAAATTTTTTAATAAAAGGAATGATTAGAATTTATATGAGATCGCAATTTGTGGTAGAAATCTTCAAAAAACCTATGTTTAAGTTTGACCTCTTGATTATATAGAGACAGATCGGATATCTATTAGATCCAAAGTGGAAGTTTTGAAGCAAAATATTACAATCATATTTCACACTACTTCACAATTTTAATACATGCTCAGCTCAGGTTCAGCTTTTCTTTTAAATAAATTTAGTTAGTAATCGACAAAATAACAATTATTTTTGTTTGCGACAGCATATCTACAAGGAATTGAATCTATAAAACGTTTAAGACGATTTTAATTTTTCAAGATTTTCAATGGGCTGGTAAATGAATACAAATGCTTGTTAAGGTTTGTAACTTTGCACATATATAATTGAAGATTTAAAAGAGAAGAAAAAATATTTACAAAAAATTTTTCTTATTGTTTTGTTGTTGTTTTTTGTAATTAAAGAAAAGTACTTATTTTTGATGGCGGGCATGATAACTCCTCACTGGAACATCGGAATCCGAAAATTCCAACGGTGTTAGAAAGAGTACATGTCTGGCTCTCGTATGAACTAGGATTATTGACTTCGCTCTAAAATTAACAAAATGGTGGACCTTTGAAAAAATATTTTTGGAAAATCGCCGATTTTTTACCAAAAACCAAGTTAAAAAAATAAGGAAGATTTTCACCGATTGGCTTTATCCTAGTTCATACGTAAGATATACACTCCCAGAGAAAATTTGGAACCGATTGGATTATTAGTTTTTAAGTTATCGTGCCCGCCATTCGCAAAAAATGTTTAGAGAAAAACGCGTTTAAAGTTTGAGAAGCGCTTCAGCCGTCACTTGATGCTGACACAATAAATCGGCTATATCTTCAAGAGTTCTTGAGATTTTCACTTGAAATTTTGTGGAGACATTCTTTAATCAGTGTAGATTCGAATTATATCAACAAAAATTTTGACCCCGAAAATGGGGGGGAGTCCCCTTAATTAGACCCTTGGATATACTATTCATCGCATCCTGAACCTTTGGGATGTGGTTATGTTTGTAAGTTTGTGAATATTTTTTAATTTTTTTTGGGATCATACTCCAAAGAATTTTCTATAGGGTGGTCATTATAAAACCCAGATTTTTGACTTCGCAACCAATACTTGACATTTTTTGATGGTTATTGTCATGTATTAAAACCCCAAACAAGCGGATTATTTTCTTCAGGGAAAAATAGCGTTTTTCAAAACATTTGTATAGACAATGCGATCTATTTCTTCAGAAATATCGTAAATAAAAGAAAAACATCCCCATACCAATGCAATTCTGCGGCACGAGCCTATAAATTTTGGACTTTTTCACGGAATATTTTGTAGGTCGTTAATATTTAAGTTTAATTCATTTGAGAGCATAATATTTATATACTGAGTCAGGTTCCAATTAGTACGAACTTTGCGAAAGACAATCTGGCTTTCATACTCATTTCATAAATTAAATAACTTTCTTTATAGTTTCCATTGAACTCTTAAATATGTATTTTTTACTGCTATGACTGCTATATAATACTGCGAACTATAATACACTTAGAGTTCGACAAATGACTTATTTATTCATAGAAGTTATTCGAGTTTCAAATTGAATTGATCAATGAAACCTCGTTTTTCTCTACATTAACCGTTATAAAACAAATTTTCGAAGTGACCCAGGAAAACCAAAGGTATTTTCGTGGTCCAGGGACTTCAACTAAGCAGAATTGGTACATTAGCATCCCTGAATAATTGTTTTGTTGTTTTCTAGCGCAGTGTTATTATTTGCCTGATAATGAATTTCGAATTAATGTTTTTGGTTTTTTAAGTGAATAAAGTTACGAATTTAAAACAGAAAAAACAACGCAATATCTTTATTTTTGAAAAAAAATATGCGGCATTTAATAACCTTGCAATTTCAGTTGCTTTAGTTTTGGTCACCAGTGTAATATTAAAAATGTGGCCATTTTGTTTATGTGATCAAGATAAACAAAATGGCCATGTAATCCTTTTCAATATTTCAAATACAGCATATAACCAGTGAGCGGAGCAGTATAGTCGGACGGGGCCGACCATACGATACCCTACACAACTACCACTAACCTTAACTTCCTGTGGATTTTTATTCGGAACCTGGGCAATATTTCGTGATAGTTGCACTCTCTTGCCCGAGTAGAGGTCAGAAGCACATCTTCCATACACTGACATATTTTCCGAACATTACTAATAATAAGTACAGTCCTTCTAATTACATGTCCAGATTCCCTTCAGAGTGGGTTGTGTTGTGATGTTCGGTTTATATTTGTGGCCTATAGATCGACTCGAAAAAATAAAAAAAAAAAAAAAAAAAAAAAAAATATTATCCGATCATCACTGAAAATTATAGGCGTTGTCCTTGACCATAACTGGTACTACATGGAACATTTCAATGCGATATATTTTCGCCCTCCAGTGTGGTAATGGGTTAATAAATAATATCTGAACACGTAAGCACCTGTAAATATTTACGTGTAACTCCCACATCCGAATGCGTACGACAATATAATTCATATCAATTTAAAGGTCAACCACTTCTCTTGGACATACTATCAACTTCTCGGGTCTATGTCCTTCAGGGGTAAATATACAAGCCATAGAATACAAATTTTGTCACTTTTTCACACAAAAGTCAGGGTCCATTTGACCCGCTAAATATTGATCGATCCTTATCAAAACAGGCATGCTTATTCTTTGGCCCGAACCCTTTCTGCATGTAAAAATTCGCGAAGTTTGGGCCATAATTGCGGCCTCTGGAGCGACCAGAAAAACCGACAAAAAATAAATATTTGGTCCATTTCATCCCCTAAATATTAACCGATCTTTACATAAAACAATAGGGGTCTTCATTGGGCCAAACCCATTCTACACGCAACATTTCGTGAAGATTGGTCCATAACTGTGGCCTGTATCGTGTTTACAAATTATAATGGACAGACGGACGGACACACATGTCAAGATCGACTCAGCTAGTCGAGATATGACTATCGGTATACTTAAAGGTGGGTCTTGGACCAATATTTCGCGGCGTTACAAACATTTGGGGCTGCACAAAGCTATAATACCCTGACAACATAGTTGTGTAGGGTATAAAAACGAATCTTATATATATTATTTAGCTTTTCATTGAGTCCTCTACTTCGTATTACGCGATTACGTCTCACTAATTTCTTTTTTTATTTCTAGCGATTTCACAAATGTTTCACATTCGAAATATAGAAAATCAAAACCTCAACAGAAGTTAATTTTTCCTTTCGATATATTGAAGAAGATGTAAGTAACAACATTTTTTTAATATAGAAAATTTTTAAGTCTTATTTACTAAAACTTCTATTCAATTTATTTTCTTATATTTCAATTAAGTTATGTGCCACTTAAAGTGGACATCAATAAATACTTCAAAAGTTTTTTATTTGATTTTTTTTTCACCCCACATAAGCATCGATAAAGAGCTCAAGATTTTTGTAATGCTAAAAATAAATGTACTTAATGTATTAAACGAGTACAAACAAACATTTCACATTTTACCTAAAATTCAATCGACTAAGGACATTTATGCTGACAGCACACACTTAGCAACATGTGTAGCAATTCTCAACACTCACTTTGTCATGATTTGATGTTCGAAAGTGAAGTCCGTAAAATGGAAATGGTTCTTCAAAAAAAAAATTGCTTTACAGAAATTTGTTTTATATGAAGCACACAATAAAATAAAAGTTATTTGTTACCATCATAACATAGTTTAGTGTTCAATATTGAGGGACACTTTCGTCTAGTTCCCTCCCCCCTATATATTTCTTCTGAGGGATATGTCATGTTGTCCTTACATCGAAATATTCAAATTGTATTTGGCGCCAACAAGTGTCTCCTTCATTCAATCCTTCACTTGTCTTGCGACTGTAACAGAACATATCCCCTCCCCTCCATCGGCCAATAGAAGAGAAATGAGAATGGTATTCAGGTTAACACCCACTTACAAATATTGAAAAATGTATGAAATTTATTTACAAAAATCTCACTTTTCTAAATTTCTTAAGAATTTCGTTGACTGCTCATTTAAATGGGGAATACAATTCTACTCGAATTACCATAAATCATTAGAACAAGCAGCACATCTACGAATATTTATATCTTCATCCGAAGAAAAGGACACAGTCATTGAGGTAATATGATCCTGATATGAGCGAGCACACTTTAAATGATATGCTCATCATGGCAATTAGCACTACAGATCTCAATGGATGGACGAGAATAGCTAGATGGCTAGCTGGCTAACTAACTAACTGTTGAAATTGTCATGGAGTGGAGAGGCGAAGTGGAACATGTGTGCCACTGCGGCGGTATTTGTTTGTTTCGAAAAAAATTAGCTCTAAACCACAATACGTAGAAATACATGTGTACATGTGTTTTTTTCGTTTTGTAGTTGTTGTTATGGTAAGGGAACGACATCAATGAGATAGAAATCATTTATCTGCTCTGATTTAGTTTTATAATTTGATTTTTTGGGTATTTTACTTTATTATTATTAATGATATTATAGGCCAAAAATATCGATAGGAAATTATATTGATATTCAGGTAAGATGCTAGAAATTAAAATAATCTGAATTTTTTTATTTCTTACTAGTTATTGAGGGCTACCAATATATTTCTGGTTAGGCAACACTAAATGTTGCCTGGCGCCATCTGACAATTCCATTTAATTTTGTAATTTTTTAGCATAAACATACTCCGTACCAGGGATGGTCCGTGTGACGAATTTTTAGGTTTTCGACTGTCAAAAAGTTGTAAACGTCGAAAACGTCATATACCTATATAAAATGTAATAAATGTAGTAAACGTCATTTATTTGAATATTATTACCATATACTCTTATTTTCAAGAATATGTATTATTTTTCCATATATCTGACTATTCCTTACTAGAACTGATAAAAAATTCTGAACTTTTTGGAGAAGAAATTTTTGAAATTTGATATGAATTTGAGTAAAGCATACCCAATTTCCAAATTGATTAATGGAAATAACTATTTTGCCAAGAACCTAATGATTTTGGGTGGGTTTCCGACGTTTCTGACGTATGTATAATACGTCGGAAATGTATGTCATTTACGTCACTATTTCTGACGGACCATCTCTGCTCCGTACCGTTTGGAATTTCCCCACTGATAGGATTCATGATAGTGCATATGCCAACGCCAGTCGCACTTTTTCGAGAAGAACGCCTTCAAAAGTATATATATTTTTTGAGGAACATTTTAGAGCAAATACCCAATGCAAGACGTCCGTGAAGGAATCACTTCGAAGCTAACACTCGCCTGTATTTTTCGTAAAAACTGGTCATTTGCCATATTTTCCGTACGCTCAATTCTGAATAGTATACCGCAATATATTTTCCTTCTGAGGACTTCGGATTGCTTTGAAAATGGGGACAAGAGAAAACGAATAAATTTCCACCATGACAATGCAAAATCGTACACATCGACTCAACATCGCGTCTTTTTGACCTCCAACACTGACTTGGCATCCAAGGACTCATTTTTATTCCCGTTCATTATTCAACTATTTTCTTTGCCAGAAGACGCTGTTAAATATTGAGTCGATATGTTTTGTACAGAAATAGCTGATCGCATCTACTATCCAATCGAGATAACATTGGTACCGCTAACATTTGGTACCGTAAATTAATGGGAATCAGTTAACCCTTTCCGAATATATTCGACATTTAAAAGTACTCTCTTTCTTTGCGATTTTTCTGTTATCCTATGTACCGTTTCTATTGATGTTGTTGTTTTTGGTGAAAGACAGACGGGACTGGCCGAGGGTTAAAATGGCAATTGCTATTTTTTCTAAACTGTGTCCCTTTATATGATTTAAGGGAACCCCCCCCCCCAATCTCGATTTAATTTTTTTCAAGATTTTCAATGGACTGGTAAATGAATACAAATGCTTGTTAAGGTTTGTAACTTTGCACATATATAATTGAAGATTTAAAAGAGAAGAAAAATAATTTACAAAAAAAATTTGTTATTGTTTTGTTGTTGTTTTTTGTAATTAAAGAAAATTTCTTATTTTTGATGGCGGGCATGATAACTCCTCACTGGAACATCGGAATCCGAAAATTCCAACGGTGTTAAAAGAGTACATGTCTGGCTCTCGTATGAACTTCAGGGCTTTATTATTGACTTCGCTCTAAAATTAACAAAATGGTGGACCTTTGAAAAAATATTTATAAATAAATGTTTAGAGAAAAACGCGTTTAAAGTTTGAGAAGCCCTTCAGCCGTCACTTGATGGTGACACAATAAATCGGCTATATCTTCAAGAGTTCTTGAGATTTTCACTTGAAATTTTGTGGAGACATTCTTTAATCAGTGTAGATTCGAATTATATCAACAAAAATTTTTACCCCGAGAATGGGGGGTCCCCTTAAATACAAAATTTTAGATTTTTATTCCGACAAAAAATTGTTTTGACACTGAAAGGGTTAAGGCTTTCACATAGCACCCATAAATATTATGTCGGAACAAAAATTGAACCATTTATTTATATATCAATAACTATCTTGTCCCTCAGCTTTGATACATTAATGTCAGCACTTTTGTGTTTTTCAATGCTTGAAACGCGCCTGTTTCGGCTTTCCCTCCCTCGGTATCTTCAGTTTTGGGAAAAGGAAAGGTTGGGCCCCGTTGAACTTTTCCGAAGAATATATGAGGCATGATAACGTTGTTGGCGTTGTCAAAAACTCACACACAAGCATCGATGTGTGGCGGAGTACGACATTTTAACAAAAAGTTCATGATGCACCACGATATTGCATTCAAGAAAACAGTGAGAAAAACATCTTCATATGACCGAATTTGACATATTTTTATCGTGCAGCTTCTCGGCTTTCCTTAAACCATTTGTAATCTCCTCTTCGAAAATCGAATATACGTAACTCACGATGCGTTTTTTTATCAGACCTACTTTTTTTGATTCACATGAAATTCTACGAAATCGGCTTCGACCGCTTCGGCGCTTTCCCTACTGGTTTCATAATTTAGTTTCGTGGGATGATTTATAAAACTATGACACAGTTCACTCCGAAAGAACTCAATAGCCTTTGCTTTGTTTAAAGGTATACATGTAAATAAGATCCTGCTTTAAATCTCACATGTCCACAAAAATCAATCGTACTTTATTCGATGTGTATGAATTCTCTGTGTACGCACACAACTACATCCAATCTTATATAGTATGTCCAAAATGCTTTCCAGGTGACATGAAACAACACTTAAGCAGCTCATATGTACGTTCAACATCCCGTAAGTAAAAGCCCCGTAACGTAGCAAATAACAGTAGCAGTGCAACAACACTTATGCACGACATACATATCTGTTCTGTTCTATAAAGAACGCACGTTTGTCACATTTGTGCGACAAATGCTATTCATTGTCTATTGTCTATCTGTGTATGTGTCTCCCTGCCTGCCTACCTTACTGCGTGCGATAGATATTCAAATGCGGCATTAATTGAAAACTACTACGAAACCATACCATTTGAGGGTAGATAGACGTAACTGATGAAAGAAATCATTTTAAAGAAAATATAATAGGTATTTTTGAAAATGAATGCTTTAAGCCTGACAAAAGTTTTCTTTTACATGTGGATGTATGTATGTGGTTATATTGTATGACTAGACATACCTATAATACCCTAGACAGTGTCTAATAATTAAGTGCGTAATTGAATCCATGAAAATGGCTGCAAATGCTATTTACGCACTTTTATGGTGGCCTACAGTTCCTTAACCAGGCATTGGTGTTTATATAATTTATTGTATTTGAGTCAATTGTATAGGTAGATTTTCATTTTTTTTTTGACAAGTTTTATTTTGATTTTTCTAAGAAAAAAATCAGTTTTCAAATTGGATAACACATTTACCTAAAAAAATTATTAATCATTGAATTTAAGTATTTTCAGGGTGTCTGGAAAGAAACGCACCTTGTTAAATTAATTTAACATCTCTTGTATGTACCCAAAGTGGTGAAGGGTATCAGTCGGCCCGTCCGACTTTTGAACTTTCTATACTGATTTTAATTGTCATCTATTTTCATTTTAAAAATCGCCTTAATGAATCAGAATTGGAGACGGCAAAGAAATTGATGCCCAGCTGTTTTGCCAATTCAATGATGCCGCGCAAGGACTGATAAATTTGCCACAGGTGATTAATAATATATATATGACTAGGAGTCTGAAACCAAACAGCAATCGAATGTATGGGTCTTCAAAGTCGACCCAAATCCAAGTTGTTCGTAAATGAAACTACTTCATGGAAGTCTCCGGTGAAATTCGAAATAGGAACATGAGAAGACGAAGTATTGTGCACCATGCTAATGCGACCTCTAACTCATCGATTTCAAACTGCGCCTTTTTGATTGGCCTAAAATAAGAATTTGTAGGTCATCCGCCATGCTGCCCCGATGTGGCGCCAGGTGACTTTATTTGCCGCATATCAAGAAAATATGCCTGATCAACTATTTCTGAAGGTGTCCGAATCGGAGTGGAAAAAGTGCAAAGATTAGGTAATATTTATACCCTACACAACTATGTTGTCAGGGTATTATAGCATTGTGCAGCCCCAAGAGTTAGTTATACCCTACACATCTATGTTGTCAGGGTATTATAGCTTTGTGCAGGCCCAAGAGTTTGTAACGGCGGTCCTACACCCACCATTAAGTATACCGACCACCATATCTCGACTAGCTGAGTCGATCTAGACATGTGTGTCCGTCCGTCTTTCCATTATAATTGGTAAACACGAAATCGAAATTTTGCCTGTAGGATGGGTTCTGGCCAATGAAGACCCCTATTGTTCTTGGTAAAGGTCGGTTAATATTTAGGGGATGAAATGGACCAAATACTTAATTTTTGTCGGTTTTTCTGGTCGTTTCAGATACCGCAATAATGGCCCAAACATCTCGAATTTTTACATAGAGAAGGGGATCGGGCCAAAGAATAAGCATGCCTGTTTTGATAAAGATCGGATAATATTTAGCAGGTCAAAGGGCCCTGACTTTTGTGTGAAAAATGACAAAGAGGAGTGGTTGGCCTTTAAATTGATTGTCATATTATATTGTTATATTATATTTTCGGATGTGGGAGTTACACTTAAATATTTACAGGAGCTTACGTATTCATATATTATTTAGTAACGCATTACCACACTTGAAGGATGAAATTTAGAGCTGATCGCTTTGTGTAGGGTATCATATGGTCGGCCCCGTTCGACTATACTGCTCCGTTCACTGGTTTTAACCAATAGTTTTGCATTTGACTACCCATATTTATTTGCTAGGATTCTAAATTCCAGTTCTATGAACATTCGAAATGAAAACAAGTTTTCTTTATTATATGTTTAATTCGAAATCCTTTTCATATTACATTGTTATAAGAACAAGAATTGAACCCCAGGTGTATTGAAGCGTTATAACCACAATTGTGCTATCCAATCTCTCCTATTACTTTTCATAGTTTCTTATGTCTTATGGCGTCTAAAACTTCTAAAATCAACAATTCACTAAGAAATTGTAATCAAGTTTATCTCCAAATGAAGTTTCTGTTGTTAATATTCTTAGCAAGTGTGATATAATTGTCTACGTTTTATCCTTAGAACACTAAAACTATAACAAAAAGCACACATAGTCATTGTCGTAACTGGTAAAAGGATTTAATGCAAATTATTTTTTGTGGAAGAAAATTTGTTCTTGTTAAGAGTATATTGTTGTCTGGGGAAATGCATATCGTAATAGTGATTGTGTATGTGAGTAAGTTTTATGAACATATCACTTTTCATTATATGTACATATATATTTTGTATGGAAATAAGTTACGTTGAATAAAAAATGTTGTAAGAAATGTTGTATGCTGTTACTTATAGAAAAATGTAAAAAAATAATTAAATAGTTTTATTAACCATAACTACTCGTAACGTTCATTTTATCCATAATATATATCCAAATTTGAAGCGATTTGAGGAAACCATCCATTCAAAGTTTTAAAAATTGACTTTGGTTTGTTTTTATTTAATTTAAATACATAAAATTTAAATAAAATTTAATACAATAATTCAAATTTCAAGTGAAACTCTCAACAACACTTGAAGATATAGCCAATTTATTTTGTTAGCATCAAGCGAGTCAAGAGTTCTTCTCAATCTTTAAACGCGGTTTTTACACGGGTACGATAACTCAAATATTAACCAGTAAGGAAAGTAGTAAAGTAGGAAGGGGCCGACGATATGATACCCTTCACCACTATGGGTATATTAAACAGGACCATTGACATGAAATTGGATGTAATAAAATATGGAATACTTATCTAAATGTGAATCGACTAAGATCAGCAATAGACATGTCATTCGTTTGTTACACTATTCTATGCTAAATTTTGTACGATGTGCAAGTTTATGTCAATCTGAAAAACATGAGGAGTTTAATGCACCATTTTCTTAAAATCGAACGAAACTATATATGGAAGCTATATTCAAATATGAACCGATTTCTTGTCACTTGTCACCGGTTAGGTTATACTAATTTCAGTACTTTGTTTCCTTGGTGCGTCAATTACTTAAAATCAATCGATAACATATAAGGGAGCTATATCTAAATATGGACCAATTTTCACGAAACTTGGCAAACATCACACTATGCTCAATTCAGTACGTCGTGCCAAATTTCGTGCAAATTGAAAGATATTTAGGGACTTTGGTCCCCAATTTACGTAAAATCGGACGAAACTATATATGGGAGCTATATTCAAATATGAACCGATTTTCATGAAACTTGGCAGTTGTCACTCTAGGTTCAATTCAATACGCTACGCCAAATTGAGTGCAAATCGAAAGATATATAGGGCCTTTGGTGCACCATTTACATAAAATCGGACGAAACTATATATGGGAGCTATGTCTAAATCTGGACCGATTTTCACGAAACTTGGCAAACATAACTCTAGGCTCAATTCAGTACGTCATGCCAAATTTCGTGAAAATCGAAAGATATATAGCCACTTTGCAGCACCATTTACCTTAAATCGGACGAAAATATATATGGGAGCTATATCTAAATCTGAACCGATTTTTCCCAATTTCAATAGGGTTGTCTTTCTAGACTCAATTCAGTACGCTGTGTCAAATTTCGTGCAAATCGAAAGATATATAGCAACTTTTCTGCACCATTTATCTTAAATCGGACGAAAATATATATGGAAAAGTGATTCTATGCATATTCTCAAAATGAACCGTGGGTCTATCTCGATTATTTTTGCTGTATCACAGTGTGGTGAAGGGTATAAAAAGCCACACAACTCGAGTGAATATGACTTTATTGCAGAAGACATTTTCTGACACCATTAGAAAATATATATCAAAAATCACCTCAAAAGGTGGTCGTCATTTAACGGAACCACCCATTTTCGATTTTGGCGATTTTGAAACGGCTGACACATGATCGTGCATTATATTGAAGACTTGTAACTTTGCATATCTGTATTTGAAGACTTAAAGGATTAGAAAATTAAATTAAAAATTTTTGATTTTTGTTTTTTAATTATGGCCTCTAGACAGACTAGAAAACCTGGTCTGTCTAGAAGCCATCATCATCTGATCACTAGCGAAAACCAATACGTGTCGTCCTTGACACCAACCGGAACTTCATGTAAAATTCCATATATTTATTTATTTATTTTTGCCCTCTAGTGTGGTAATGTGTTATTAAATAATACCACTATAAGTGTTATCAATTCTGACGTCAACAACATATTTTTGATATACTATCAACTTTTCCAGTATAGGTCCTTCAATAGTAAATATATATATATATATATATACGCCATAGAATGCAACTTACGTAATTTTTCTGAAAAAAGTCTGTTAAATATTGGCCGATTATTAAGAAAAGAGCCATGCTTGTTCCTTGGCAAAATTCCTGTCCATAAATATAGGCAAAATAAAGTTATTTGTTCATTTGATTCACTAAAATTTACCGATTATTTCCAAAAACAAAAAATTTGTAACAATTGGTCCACCCTGTTAAGGTTATGTCATAACCTTACCAGGGTGGCCTATTTTGAACATTTTCTGAGATGTAGTTTTTTTACCCTAAATTGTCTAGGTTCCAATTTTTCAAACATAGAGTCTTTTGTTGGGTATTTCTTTTTCTCCTGGAAGCAATTTATCATAAAAAATGTAGATCTATTTTGGGTATTTTGAATGTGAACCACATGGTGGAGGGTATAAATAGTGCGGCCGGGCTGAAGTTGACGAAGTTTATACTTGATCAAGTTTGTATATAACTTAAATAAAATGATTATTTGTATACTTTACACATTTCACAGAATAATCCCAAATGGTTTCAGAAAAACTTGTATTGATTGACTAAATGCATGCACTTTACTTCTTCTTCCTCCTTTTTAGTTTGCCTAGAGAATACATTGTCACAAATTCTATTCCATTTCCGTTCATTATTGAAAGACAAATAAAAATACCACAAAACACGTACAGGATCTTAAAAAAATGCCGCCATAAATATTGAACGAAGAAAAACACACAACGCACACACACACACCAACAAGAAGACAACAAAGCCAACAAAGAGAACATCAAAAGTGATAATTATCGATAGAAAAAACGAAGTGACAATAATTATTAAACATAATGATTGGAAAATTATGAAATTGTTTTCTTTCTTTTCAATGGTGGGTTGTCATCAAATCAAACACAGGCGGTCTGATGAATGAATCGAAAGGGAAACAAAATGGACCCAAATACGTTTTTTGTGACAGTGCCGCAGCAAATATTCGATGGTCTTATCATTGTTGGAATATAATATATATATTTTTTGTTGTCTAGTGGTTAGATATATATTTGGTCAGAACCCTCACCATTTTTTGTTGTTGTTGTTGGTTTTGTTCTGACGTTGCCAATGTCAAGAAAAACAAACCCAAATAATGACAACAACTAGTCTACTCCAGACGAAAAGAACACTCTTTAAATGGAAAGTTTTGTATGTGTGTATGTTTAGTCTTGTAGCGGACGTAACCACACAATAGCAATCTCAAACAAACTCAATTGTTGGTTTAATAATAATAAAAATAACAATAATATTGGTAATAACACCATCAACAAATCGGCTCGTTTTGTCTTGGCTTGGTAAAACTATTTTCATCTATTGCACAGTGGTTGCGTATGGTAATGAAACAAGTTTTCAAGTTTATACTTACCAAGGAGGTCACAATAAACACATTTTAGAGGAACTAATAAAAACGCCGTTGAGATCGATCAAACCAATCTATTGTAACCTCCACCATGAGGTGAACATTCCAAATAAACAAAATCGATCTGATCTTTGGCAAATGGTAAACGTTCAAAATTAAATTAGAAAAAATTCATTTGAAAATTATACCACAAATACCGTTATATGGGCCTACTCCGAAACTGGAGTCAATACTGGCAATTTTGGGTATAGAGATTTTCAACAAAAATAGTATCAAATATACTATATTATATCCGAACTTAAACTGAATCGAACTAAATCCAATAAGGTGGAGTTATAACAAATTTTGCCGTTTGCAACATCTTAAAATAACCACCGGTTACCCCATAAATTCTGAGACACTTTTTATAACCGATTTGCAAGAAAAATTTGAAGATGGACTATATGAGTCAGCGATATGGCATTTGCCCTCCATATAACAGTGTTGCCCAAAAATTCAGGAGACATCTCATTCACCCAGTGAAACGGGACCTGGGACAGGGGAACCGGGACCTGGGACAGGGGGCCCCTACTCGCGACATGAAAAGTTCTCAGACCTTACTGAATCCTTCTCCTTTCATATATGCTGACCCACAAGACGCATTTGTCATTCCTAGTTATTATTGGATAGAATGCTAATCGCAGACATTTCTCTATATTTTTTATATATCTAACAATATGTTCAACCTATTATTTTAATTTAATTGAATTTTTATTCAACAATAACATGTATACAAAGCCTTCAGGCCGAATAAGAGGATACATTATGATTAACAATATCATTTAACTACTCCAACAAAGGGACACTATTTTTTCACAATTTGTAATAGATATTAAAAAGAAGGTTTTCTATTCAAACCACAGTTACGTCAAACAGATGTGCGGCTCAGTTTTATTGTTCTTCTTTAGCTGCATGCCTCTTAAGTGCGTGTGGCACGTTTTTCGATAGACTTGGGTGCTTTCATCAGCTCAAAGTTTCTTGTCTTATATCTATTTCATTCCGCTGTCGCTAGTGTTTGTTTGCTTGGTCGGCACAGCGAGTGATCGTGTATTGAAAATTAATTGTTTCAATACTTACAACAACGCATGCATTTGTTCAATTTGAAATAATTGTATAGTTAAGATTTGTTTTAACTTAGGCGCACAATTGGTGCGCTAGAGTTTGTGTGTGTGTGGGGTTTGAGTATTTGTTTTACATTAAAAAATAGAGTTGATTTTTTTAGTTAAACTTGTGATTAAAGTTGCCTTTGGTGCTATGTGTGTGTGTTTTTGTTTTAGTTCGTGCCCAACCAGCTGATATTGTGGGACTTGGCAATTAATTTGTTGTTTCACTGATTTCATCATGTTCGGCAACAAAGTAAAATTTAATTTTAAACTCATTAATTTTTCATGCCATGATAACACACGGGTTTTTGGATTTTTGTGAAATCCGACCGCGGCCAAGAACACTCATTATACAGGAGCCGAATTTGAAAATTATCACATGCCATGAAACGCATTTTGTTTATTAATTAAATTGGTAGGAGGCAATACATGTTAATTGGATCACTTAGTAGTTGAGTAGAATATATGTAAATTTCTATTGACTTGACAACAATATTACAACAAATCTAGGACCTGATGAAAAATTTGACCGGTTGAACAATGCATAAAAAATAATAAAGTAAATAATATTTTCAAATATTTATACATTTTCATCAAATTGGATCTAAATTGCTGCTTTGTTTTTTATACCCTACACAACTATGTTGTCAGGGTATTATAGCTTTGTGCAGCCCCAAAAGTTTGTAACGCCGCGAAATATTATGGACCAATCTTCACGAAATTTTGCATGTAGGACGGGCTCTGGCCAATGAAGACCCCTATTGTTTTTGGTAAAGATCGGTTAATATTTAGGGGATGAAATGGACCAAATACTAAATTTTTGTCGATTTTTCTGGTCGCTCCAGAGGCCGCAATTATGATCCGAACATCGTGAAATTTTACATGGAGAAGGGGTTCGGGCCAAAGAATAAGCCTGCATGTGTTGATAAAGATCTGTCAATATTTGGCGGGTCAAGTGGACCCTGACTTTTGTGTGGAAAATTACAAAATTTTTATTCTGGGGCGTATAAACTTGCTCCTGAAGGACATATGCCCGAGAAGTTGATAGTATATCCAAGAGGAGTAGTTGACCTTTAAATTGATACCATTTATATTGTCGTATGTACTCGGATGTGGGAGTTACACTTAAATATTTACAGGTGCTTACGTATTCAGATATTATTTAGAAACACATTACCACACTAGAGGGCGGAAATATAGCGCTTTGAAATTTTCCATGAGGATCCAGGTATGGTCAAGGACAACGCCTTAAAAACTTATTTTTCTTGTGTTTTTTTTCGATTCAATCTATAGGCCAAAATTAAAAGCCGAACATCACAACACAACCCAGGGTGAAGGGTGCAAATAACACGAAAAATTACCCAGGCTCGGAATAGAAATCCGCAAAAAGATAGAATTCTGTGGTAGTTGTGTAGGGTATGGTATGGTCGGCCCCGTCCGACTATACTGCTCCGCTTAATGGGTTTTCTCTAGTTCGTTAGGGTAAATTGCACTTTATATATTTTATTTCATTTACAACACCTCGATATATATGTCGGATAACTTGTTCAGAGAAAATATTCTATGTCATCTGTCTATTGATTTAAGGGAACCCCCCATTCTCGATTTTTTATTTTTAAGATTTTAAATGGGCTGGTAAACGAATACCAATAATTGTTAAGGTTTGTAACTTTGCACATATATATTTGAAGATTTAAAATAGAAGAAAAATAATTTACAAAAAAATTTTGTTGTTTTTTGTGGTCAAAGAAAAGTCCTTATTTTTGATGGCGGGCATGATAACTCCTCACTGGAACATCGGAATCCGAAAATTCCAACGGTGTTAGAAAGAGTACATGTCTGGTTCTCGTATGAACTAGGATTATTGACTTCGCTCTACAATTAACCAATTGGCCGACCTTTGAAAAAATATTTTTGGAAAATAGCCGATTTTTTACCAAAAACCAAGTTCATACGATAGCTATACACTCACAGAGAAACGTTGCAAAATTTGGAACCGATTGGATTATTAGTTTTTGAGTTATCGTGCCCGCCATTCGCAAAAAAATGTTTAGAGAAAAACGCGTTTAAAGTTTGAGAAGCCCTTCAGCCGTCACTTGATGCTGACACAATAAATCGCTATATCTTCAAGAGTTCTTGAGATTTTTACTTGAAATTTTGCAGGGACATTCTTGAATTAGTGTAGATTGGAATTAAGTCAACAAAAATTTTGACCTCGAGAATGGGGGGGTCCCCTTAATGAAAAAACTCTCACAATATTTAAGACAGAACTTAGCACATACATTTCTTCAAGAATGTTTGGTTTCATAAGCGGGATATATCGGTCGAAGTTTTCGAATAGGTCCCAATTCACGATATCGATACTTTTTGGATATTTTTGATGAGTTTAGTCGCATTGTAATTTGACATTAGAGCCTTCCTGTCAGAAATTGTTCCATAGATTCCATAAATTGACATATACCCCACCGTGTTAATTGTTTTTAAGGTTTAAGTCGCACTTGAAAATAAAAGCTTCTGTAGGAGAGTGCAATTCATGGTTGATCATTTTGGACGAATGTCTCCGTGTAAGCTCAGTTCCCATATAAAATTCCGTCTGGTTTAAATAACTTTGAAGGCCTCAACCTCATTATCGCCGCAATGTGACTGTTATTTTGAATTCTTAAAGAATAACAGACGTCTTTGCAGAAATGTTTACATATTTGGGCAATATTGCCAATTTTCTTACATAGCTAAAGCCGAGGTTCACCCCTTTATAACTCGGGAATTATTGATCTGTTATTGCAAACTCCAAACTCTGTTATTGCACACCTCCAAAGTTTATTTTCTTAGAAGCACACAATTTACATAAAATCTAAAAAATATATATGGGTGATATATCTTTAAATCTGATATTTTTACAAAACTTAATATCTTTCGTATGTACCATATATCGTATGTACTAAAAGCCGAACATCACAACACAACCCAGGGTGAAGGGTTTACATTAAATCGGACGAAAATATATATGGCAGCTATATCAAAATTTGAAAAAAGATAAAATTCTGTGGTAGTTGTGTAGGGTATCGTATGGTCGGCCCCGTCCGACTATACTGTTCCGCTCACTGTTTTTTCAGTTCGTTAAGGTAAATTGCTCTTTATATATTTAATTTCATTTACAACACCTCGAAATATATGTCGGATAACTTGTTCAGAGAAAATATTCTATGTCATCTATGGGGAAAACAGGGCGAGACAACCCAGGTTTATATGTTTTTCTTTTTTTTTTGGTCGATTTGTGACTAGTTCTTCGTGCTAAAATAAACGTAGAAGCATACTCAATGAGAAGTACGTCCCTTATGTATCGTTTTTCGAAAATTTATCTGCATCTACCTTTAAACGATACTGACATTTTGAAGCTCGTTTGTGAGTGTTTGTTGAAATTTTCTTCTAGTTTCAATGCGCAATCACGAATTTCCAAACATCATTTTTAGGATTATTGTACTGGCGAATCTGAGTAATTCGATTTATATTTTAAAAAGATCGAACTTATCGCCCAACTTGATTTATATCCATTATATAGGTGTGAAAAAATTATCCGAAGGAAAAAATTATGGACATTTAAAGTTGAAATGTCGGTCTTTTTTAATCTGGACTTTTGTTGAGACATTTTTCTCAGGGTTTTTATATGTTTTTTCTATTTTGAATCTTTTATAAACTTGGATATAATAAAACCAGTTAGCGGAGCAGTATAGTCGGACGGGGCCGACCATATGATACCCTACACAGCTTCCACGAAAATCTAACTTTATGTGGTTCTATATTCGCAGCTTGGGCAGTATTTCGATATTTGCACTCTCTTGACCGACAGGGTGTCAACAAATATTACTAACATTCAGTACAGTACTTCTAATTACTTGTCCATATTCCTTTCAGCGTGTCTTGTGTTGTGAAGTTCGGCTTTCAATTGTGGCCTATAGATCGACTCGAAAAAAAACATAAAAAATAAGTTTTTTCATCACCGAAAATTATAGGCGTTGTACATGACCATAACTGGAATC